>NC_067401.1:86369033-86676533 GCF_016432865.1 Antechinus flavipes | reverse complement strand
CCAGTGACTGGGCCAGTTGGCACCTCTATTGACTGTACAATCTGCACCTGTGTCTACCAATCCTCCTAACGATTATATAGATTGTGAGCATAGGTCGGTTAGCTGTTCCAGCTGCTGTCCAATATATTCCTGGATTTTGTTGCTTGGAGTCAGAATCTGGGCAACTATTACCAGGTTGCTTATTAGGAGTCTGTACTAATAAACCTGATGCTACTATTTCTCCTGGGTGATAAGTCACACATTATCTACCTGTATTAGTGACTGGGATGTTATCTACAGTTAACATTCCCCAGTTTATCACATCAATGTATGGATGGACACTGTTTTGTAAGTGCTCTCAGAAGGTGAAATGATCAAGCCTACTGTGCGTGGAGGCAAAGGATCCATAGGCTGGAGAGGAACAGATTTCACTTCTCCAGGGGGTATCTCAGTTGTCCCAGCTTGCATACAACTCTATTCTCCCCAATTGTAATCCCTTTCTCCCATCAGATGGCTTCCTTACTGATTGGTCATGTCTGGATACTGAACTTCTAGGTACTCTCTGGGTGTAGCATCAGCTGCCATCATGCCCCAAGTGTTTTTTGCCTTGGGCCCTGGAGCTGGGCCCCTCATCCTGTTTCCCTGAATCAGTCTATATTCTGAGGTCCAATGGAAGCCTCTGTTGCATTTTGGACATGAGTATTGGGTCTTGTTCTCCCACCCTGTTTTCTCACTCTGTTTCTATGCCAACATTGAGCTTTCAGATGCCCTACTTTACCACACTGAAAGCATTGATGAGTATCCTTGGAAGTCCCTTGCCAGAAGGGACCCTGTGTTTCCATGATGGGATCTTGGGGAGTCTGCATTATAGCCTGGCTATAAAAGGCATTTGTTCCCACTGTGACACAGTGTCTATGATCTCATATAAAAGAACATCCTTGCACAGTCCCATATAATTCTTCTACAAACCTTATTAGCATTTTCTTTAACAAGTTGCTTTATCAAAATATCAGTTACTGTATTTTCACCTTTAGTTCTTGTGATAGCTGTCTGCAAACGTCCCACAAAATCAGCAAAGGGTTCATTTGGCCTTGTGTTATTTTTGTGAAGGCCTCACCCTTATTGTTTTTATTGTGGAGAGAAGCCCATGCTTTGATAGCAGCAGCAGCAGCAATTTGCTCATATGCTGCTATGGGGTAATTAATCTGCACTTAAATGTCTGCATAAGAACCTACACCTGTTAGTTGGTCATAGTTTGATTGAAGTATACACTTTGACTGTTTTGCTGGGCTTGTATATCCTATAGAGCTCACTGGTATGGGCCAAAACTTGAAACAACGTATTAACTCAATGGAATTGATAGAAACAATGCTTACACCTTTGAGAGTTCACACATTAGCTCACACATTAGTTCACAAGTCGGGAGAGATATCCAAGTTTACACCTCCCATAATCCCACTCTCTCAGAGCTTCTTATATATGATCTCTTAAAGATGTGAACCCAAAGGTTGACTCCTCCTCTGTGTCAGCAAGAGTTAGTTGAAAAAGATTGAAAGCCAGAATTCAGTGAGTTCAGGAGATTGACAAGCTAGATAGAGACTGCAGTCAGGCAGAATGAAGTATTTGGAGGAGTAGAACCAAGATTCAGAGGGTGCTGGAGGTGACAAAGGACAAACTGCAAGAGCTCTTGGAACCAAGCAGAGAGATAGGCCTCTAAGAAAACTAACCAGGCTATTTTGGAAGAGACAATAAAAAACTGTATTTTAACTCCTGGCTGTTTTTGAGGTGATTATTACTCTGAACTGAAACGAAGGCTACCTCCAGAAACCTCCTCAAGAAACCTGCTCCCAGAGAACCATCATATTATACAAAAGAAAAGAACATCACAGCTCACTATATTCAGAAAGCCACAACAAGGTTTGTCCAGGTTTTAAGCATACCCTTGCTATAGATTTCTAGTCATTAGGAGTTAAGATTTCATAAGCCAAATTCTGTAAGAACATCTTAACATAAGCTGTTGTAGCCCCATAAAGAGTGCAAGCCTTTTTCAGGTCTTTGAGGATTTCTATATCAAAAGGAACATATCTTCTACTTTCTTGACCTGAAGAGTTAAATTGTTGAATCAGGATAGATTTGTAGTTTTAACTCAGCTATATCTTTCCCTTCCTCTGTGGCCTTAAGTACTGCCTTTTGCAATCTACTCATAGGAAGGGGTGGTTGCTAAGGGGAGAGGGGGAGATGCTGGTGGCATCACTGCCCCTCCCACTACTCCTCCTTCCTCCATCCTGGAAGGTGGAGTTGATGGGGGAGGGTCAATTATCTGCTCCCAAGGCAGGGTTGCAGCTGCCTGGTGAGATGGAAAGTCACCACACCCTTAAACCTCACTTAAATCTCCATGTCCTGTGGGGATATGGTCATTAAACTGTTCTTTGTCTTCCTCTTTTTCCTCCTACTTCCTCATCTGTCTGTTCTGAAAACTTTTTTCTATAACTTGCAGGATTTTTTAAGGCCAATTGTATTATGTTGTGTGTGTATATATATATATATATAATGTTTCTTTGGAAATTGACTCGGAACCATTATCATTTATTCACAAAGTTGATCTCCTACAAGTTTCCAATTATCTAACCCTATCTCTTCTTCATTGAAGAACCAAGGAGACATACATTCCAATGTATCTAGGAATCCATCAATCTGCTCCCAAGTCATAAATAAACCCTGTCTCTTCATCAGTCTGAGTATGTTTCCTGCAAATCTCCTTTGGGGTGGGGGTGGGGGTGGGGCTGGGGGTGGGGCTGGGGTTGGGGGAGAATCTTTTCCCAATATCTGGCCCATTGCAGCTAGAAAAGGTTACTAATTTAACCCTTAACAAAGTTCCCTGTTTGTCTATTAAAATACTCAACCAATTTCCTGGTCACCAGAGACGACTTCAGTGAAAGTAGGATCCTTGGTCCCACGTTTGGGCACCAAATGTGATGACCACATTAGCACCCAGGATACTTTAGAATCAGCTGGAGTCAGGATAAACAAAAGTCCTTGATCTTAAATCTTTGTAGACGTGAGAGGAATGACCACAGGAATCTGCCTAGGAGTTGCTCTGGCTTTCTTACTCCACCCTATAATCCCTCCTTCAAATCTCTCTATAGGTCAACACAGAAATATTTTTATAGTCAAAGGTTCTGATAAAGGCCTCATTTCCAAAATATAGAAAGTATTGACTCTAATTTACAAGAAATCAAGCCATTCTCCAATTGATAAATGGTCAAAGGATATGAACAGACAATTCTCAGATGAAGAAATTGAAACTTTGTATCCATATGAAAAGATGCTCCAAGTCATTATTAATCAGAGAAATGCAAATTAAGACAACTCTGAGATACTACTACACACCTGTTAGATTGGCTAGAATGACAGGGAAAGACAATGTGGAATGTTGGAGGGGATGTGGGAAAACAGGGACACTAATACATTGTTGGTGGAATTGTGAACACATCCAGCCATTCTGGAGAGCAATTTGGAACTATGCTCAAAAAGTTATCAAACTGTGCATACCCTTTGATCCAGCAGTGTTTCTACTGGGGCTTATACCCCAAAGAAATATTAAAGAAGGGAAAGGCACCTGTATGTGCCAAAATGTTTGTGGAAGCCCTGTTTGTAGTGGCTAGAAACTGGAAACTGAATAGATGCCCATCAATTGGAGAATGGCTGAATAAATTGTAGTATGTGGATATTATGGATTATTATTGTTTGGTAAGAAATGACTAGCAGGATGATTTCAGAAAGGCCTGGAGAGACTTACATGAACTGATGCTGAGTGAAACGAGCAGGGCCAGGAGATCATTATATACTTCAACAACAATACTGATGATCAATTTTGATGGACATGGCCATCTTTAGCAATGAGATGAACCAAATCAGTTCCAATGGAGCAGTAATGAACTGAACCAGCTACGCCCAGTGAAAGAATTCTGGGAGATGACTAAGAATCATTACATTGAATTCTCAATCCCTATATTTTCTTTTGCCTGCATTTTTGATTTCTTCACAGGCTAATTGTACAATTTTTCAGAGTCTGATTCTTTTTGTACAGCAAAATAATCATTTGGTCATATATACTTATTGGTATCTAATTTATACTTTAATATATTTAACATCTACTGGTCATCCTGCCATCTAGGGGAGGGGGTGTGGGAGGAAGGAGGGGAAAAATTGGAACAAAAGGTTTGGCAATTGTCAATGCTGTAAAATTACCCATACATATAACTTGTAAATAAAAAGCTATTAAGAAAAGAAAAAAGAAAAAAGAATGGTGGGGGGGCCATTTTCCAAGCAAATGCTAATAGAGTATTGTCCAGTTGGTAATTAGCCTTAAGTGCTTGCCTCAGTGCATCTGCTCAGTTTCAGCTCATTACAATTGTCTCCTCAATTCCACTTAGTATCTTGTTTCAAGATCTGGCCCATAATATCTCCTTGTAGGATCAGATCAATCATACTGAACCATGCTAAATTAGATAACCATTGTCTCTATCAATTCCACTGACTTAGTACCTTGTAAGAATCCTTTGTTTCAAGTTCAGAGTTCTGGCCCATCTGGGACAGATAAGGAAGAAAAATTTTGAACACAAAGTCTTACAAAAATAAATGTTGAAAATTGTCTTTTCATGTATTTGGAAAATAAAATAATATTGAAAAAAATTTTAAAAGACTTATTTAGAGATATTTCTTCATGGAGAGAGCACTACTCTGGTTTTAAATTAGCGTCTTAAAAGACATTTGATCATTGGATTATTGGAAAGAAATTAACTAGTTTTTAATGTGTTTTGAGAAGAAACTTAAAGAATATTTTTAAAACTATGGAAATAAGTTTTCTTTTTTATCACATGCATAGATAGGTAAAATCTGATCATACATATTTTGATTACTTGTTGTCTCTACTTCTCTCATTTTACTCACTTGATGACACTTTCTGATTTGACTTCCAACTTCATCCTTCCTCTGAACCCTTCCATTCAAGATTGGTAATGATCTTTTAATGGCCAAGTACAAGGATCTCTTCTTAGTGTATTTATCCTTGATTTTTCTTATAATATTTGACAAAGTTCACCCCTTTCTCCTCTTTGTATTTTTGTGACATTGCTGTCTTGGGTCTCTTTCTTACTGTCTGATCACCCCTTATTTTCCTACATTGGGACATCAGCCATGTGTACTTCCCCTTGACAAAGGACATAGTATAAAATTCTGTATTGGGCTTTTCTTTCTATTATGTCTTTGTAGATAATCTCATATGTTTATATGAATTTAGTTTCAATTGCTATGTAGATGACTTCTAGATTAAAATATCCACTTTTAATCATTTTCCCACTTCACCAGCTGCCTACTGGACATTTCCCAATAGATGTCAAATAGGAATCTCAAACTGAACATGTTTCAAACTCAACTCATCATTTTTTCCTTTCTAGACCTGTACCCTTAATATCCCTGTTTCTGTTAGGAGCATTACCAATCTTTCATTCCTTAAATTCACAATTTTTGTGTCATCAGCCTTTTCACTCTACTTCCAATATCTAATTAGTTATCAAGTTGTATTGATTTTGTACCTCCATTACATTTTTTCCCATTCATTCTCTTTTTTTCTTCTTATAACATAATTACCTTAGTTTAGGCCCTAGTCACCTTGACTAGTCTAATAGCTTCCAGACTCATCTTCCTGTATCCTCTTGTCTCTTTCCTTTTCCCTCCATCCTCCATATATCTACCAAAATTGTTTTTAAAGTACAAGTTTGACCATTTCATTCTCCTGCTTAAAAAATTCCATTAATTGTCTTTCTCTATTTGTCATTTGAAGCCTTTTAACTATCTTATCTTAGAATACCTCTCTAAGTTTATTATATAATATATCCCTTCATAAACTCTATGTAACCATCAAATATTTTTGTGCCTCTTATCTAATATTATTCCTTCTTCTACTTCTTTATGTTGCAAGGGTTATCATCTCCCTCCCACCTCTTAGAATCTCTAGTGATCTTTTTTACTCTGCATATATTTGTATCACTATATATATATATATATGTGTATATATATATATATATATATATATATATATATATATATATATATATATATATATATATATATATATATATATATATGCTCTTTGAGGACAGTGACTTTTCTATATAGCATGGAAGTGGATCATTGGATCATAGAAGGATTGAGATCACCTAGTATAATATCCTCATTGCACAGATAATGAAGCTGAGGCCTAATGGGGGTAAGTGACTTGCCCAGAATCAATTAAATCGTAAGTGGAAGAAGTAGAATTTGAAACCAGGTCACTTTTATTCAAATCCAACTTTATTCTCATTATCCCACCAAACTTTATACGTAGAAAAGACTTTAATTAGAAAATTGTTTTCTGTCTCCTAGTGGATGGCTCATAGTTTCTGGTTCATTATTGGAGTTTAATGGCTATAGTATTAACAATACATCAAGTTTTTGCTGTATGTAGTTGTATGTGGGGGAGATATGATTTCAACCCAATTAGGCAAAAAGTACATCCTGTGAACTTACAATGAACATGATTTAAATAATTAGTAATGATTTTTTTTTCCCCATTAATCAATGGCATGGTGCTTTGGGTTTCTCTCTTTTCATACTACTATCATATAAACTAATTAGATACATTAGCTTATAATCTCTCACCCAGGTACGACAAACCTTTCTTGCTGACCTAAGTTTTTTGGGGATGAAAAATTATTTTGCTCTGCCCTTTCTGGGTCCTATTGCTCTGGAAATTGTTTTGTGACATCTGAAAGTGTTTGGAAAATTTGGAAAGAGCTCAGAGAAGTCACAGCCTTTTTTCCACCATCTTGGCTCTGCTCTATTATGAACTAGGGTTTAATAAGTATACTTTTACAATCACTTTTTCTTTGGGCACATTTGTGGTATTTTTCCTGCTCTTAAGTAATATTAATAAATCATTTTACTACGGTAGTACTTTATTTGTAATAAAACATTTTCCTATACATTGCCTTATTTGACCCACAGGGGGAAAAAAAAAAAACCACATGGGCTAGGTAGAACAGGTGGTATTATCTCCATATGACAGATGAAAAAATTGAGGTTCAAGAAATTGAAATGATTTGAACCCATCTAGTGAAAAGAAAAGCTGGGAATAAATCCAAGGAATTTTAATTCCAAGTGTTTTTTATATTAGACTATGCAGCTTCTCCAAAGATGGAAGGTAATATATTTGTTTGTTTTTTGGAAACTGTGAATAAAAAATGAAGTTTTCCAATTTCAGTTGATTAACAATTTTTTCACTTGTCAACATGTACTTAGAGAGCAGCTGTTTAAAAATGTTGGCATTATTATAATCTGTTATGCTTAAGAACTAAATAATAAGGTAATTTTGTAATCACTAATACTTTCAATGAGTTTTAGATCTTTGAGCCTGAACTAAACTATTCAAACATGCTTGAACTTTGATTCAGGGTATCAGTTTTGGTATCCGATGGTAAAATATTTTGATTTTCTTCAGTGAAGTAATTTCTTTCTTTCCTTTTTTTTTTTTTTTTTTTCCTGAGGCAATTGGGGTTAAATGACTTGCCCCAGGGTCACACATCTAGGAAGTGTTAAGTGTCTGAGGTCAGATTTGAATTTAGGTCCTCCTGACTTCAAGGATGGTACTCTATCCACTGTGCCACCTAGCTGTCCCCCAGTGAAGTAATTTCTTAATTAGATACCTGAAATGCAACTCAGCATTGCTTCAGGTTATAGGACTCATTTGGAGGTGTAGATATAATTTTAATTGCATTATTGACGAAATTTAACTTGAACTAATAGTTCTTTTATATCATTTATTTTATTTCATTTTTTATTAAAGTTTTTTATTTACAAAACATATGCATGTGTAATTTTTCAACATTGACCCTTGCAAAACTTTGTTCCAAATTTTTCCCTCCTTCTCCTCATCCCCTCCCCTAGATGGCAGGTAGTCTAGTACATATATCATTTATTTTAATAATAAGTTTACATTTTAATAATATTTTAAGGTCTGTAGTTAGCAAAATATTAAGTTATCCATTTTAGAGATGAGGAAACTGAGGCACAAAAATGTTAAGTAAGTTACCATAAATGTCATGGCATTGGATCTAGTTTTCCTGGCTTGGATTACAGCAAGTATGTAATTATCTCTCACTGTCTCTGTCTCTCTCGCCATCTCTGTCTCCTTTTTCTTCTTTTTGAAATTTAACCAAAATTAATTTCATTTAAAACCTGCCTATGTGAAGAAATTCCAATGGGAAATACTCTAAACTTGGGCACAAAAAAGGCAGTGTAATTTAATCTAACATCACAAATGACTCTTTGTTTAAGTCAGCTGTATCACATTTTTACTTTTTGAAAAAGTTCCCACATGTATTATATGACTTGCAGTTGAAGTTCTATGAAACTAGTGTTGCATAATTATAGATTTCTCAAAATTTTAAAACTATTTGATGTTAAAAAAAATTTCAGTACTCCTTTGAATTAAAACAATAACAAACCTAATTTCTACCTTCAGTTTTCTCTTTAAGCCAGCTAAAATTTGAAAAATTAAAGTTGCTTCTTGGCAGGCACTTTTCTTTTTATTGCCAAATTTTAAACTGTAAACAGTTATTCCAATTGAATTTAAAACCATAGTTTCAAAATTGGAGTCTCACATTAGTCCAAAACCAATAGAGAAACATACATTGGATTTATAAGCCCATTACTTGTTCTGCCTTTAAATGACTTTTAAAACACTTTCTGCATTGGGAATTTCTGGACAATTTTAGCATTTTCCTTAGTCAATAACATCTTAATTGTTTAAGTTGTGTTTTTGTTCTTTTGTACAACTTATTGATTAAATTCTTCAGCTCTCCTTTTTGCCCAATGCCCACTTGCAAACATTAGCAAATTATCTTGGAATCTTTTTATTCAAGGAATGTGGAGTTTATTTCCAACTCTGAGATCTCACTCTACCTAGATTTTGTTCTGAGACATTTTGACACTTATTTCAATCATACCTTTGATGAATATCTCATAGTGTCTTAAGAGTTGGAAAGGATTGGAAGTCATTTAGAATAACAGATAACAACAGAAATCCCCTTTACAACATCCTGGAAATTAGTTATCTCCCTTCTCCTTAAAGACTTTCTTCACCCTTGTGAAACAGCTCATTCTACTTTTGATAGTTTTCATTTTAGTGGGCCTGTGAATGTTATTAGGAGTTGGTGAACAATGTGACCCAAGTTACATTAGTTTTGATAACTTATTCTTATATCAGTCAATGAGTGAATATTTATCCAACTGCCTACTATGTGCTAGGCACTAAGGATACCAAAAAAAAAAAAAAAGGTGAAAATAGACCCTCATCTCAAGGAGTTCATGGTCTAATGAGTAAGAAAACATGTAAAGTCTTCACTCCTCTAAGACCAAGGATTCAGACTGATCCCAAGGTCCTCCAGACATTACATTTTGGTGGCCAAACCATTTGGAACTGAGAGGATAACCAAGTGAATCAGTGTCAAGGGAGAAGAGAAGAGGGCGCAGGACAGAACCCTGTAGGATAACCCAGAGTTAGAGTTCTTCCTGTGTGAAGATCTAGCAAAGGAGATTGAGCAAGCAAGAATAGTCAGATATGTAAAAGCACTCCTAGGAGAGAGTAATGTCTCTAAAAATCCAGACAGGAGAGAGCATTAGGATGAAGAGAGTGATCAGCAACATCAGAGGGTTCAAAGAGATAAAGAAGAATGAAGGCAGAGAAAAGACTGTGAGATATATTTTGGACATCTTACATTCCACATGTCCAAAACTGAAGTTATCTGCCCCACCAAGAGACCCTTTCTTCCTATTTTTCCTATTATGGAAGGCATTTATCCTCTGACCTAGTCTTGCAGGCTCAGAACCTAGGTGTCATCCTGGAATCGTCCCTCTCTTCATATCCAATATTTGGCTGAAGCCTTATGGCTTTGCTTTTCTAACTTCTCATATATATTCCCTTCCTTCATGATACTGTTACCATCTTTGTAAAGGCCCTCATCATCTTGTACTTGGATCAATAAATAATCTGCTGTTAGTTCCTTGCCTAAGGTCTCTTCCCTCTCCAGTTCATCTTCCACTCAGCTAACAAAATTTAGATTTTCCTAAAATATGTCTGCCTATACCCTTCACCCTACTTCCCACTCAGTAAACTCTAGCAGTTTCTTGTGGCCTCCAAGATCAAGCATATCTTCTATTTGGTGTTCAAAACCTTTTATAACCACCCATTCCCCAAAAACCTTTCCAGAATGCTTACAGTTTATATTCCCAACTTATACTCTGAGATCTGGTAACACTGGATTCCTTGGTGTTTTTCTAAACTCGGGCATTTTCACTAACTGTCCTCCAGGTCTAAAATATTCTCCCTTCTAATTTCACCACCTGACTTTCTTCCAGTCCCAATTAAAATTCCACTTTCTATAGGAAGCATTCTCTAATCTCTTAATTCTAATTCCTTTCCTCCATTGATCGGTGTTGATCATGTTGTACCTATAGTAGTTTTCACTTATCTCCCTCATTAGATAGTTTCTACTCTCTAGAAATTCAATATGTTGCCTCTCTTTGTAACACAATTTTTTGCACATAGTAAGCACTTAATAAATGGTTGACTATTATAGAATGTCTCTTATGGAGTTTAACCCCCAAAAGCAGAAGAGATATAGGAGATGATAGCTATCAGAGATAGATGGATCAAGATTTGATTATTATTATTTTTAGAATGGGAAGGACTCATTGACATGCTCTTCTGGTAAATAACACAGGGAGAGATTGAAGATAAGTGAGAGTAGGGATAATGAGATGGAGGTGGGCCAGCAATTTACTGGAGAAAACAAATTGTAATAGGATCACTTGAGTACAGAAGGATTTTGCCTTAGTAAGGAAAAGGCTTCTACATATAGCACAAAGTGAAAGAGGAGACAGTGGCAGAAGACATCTGGATATTATGAAATGAAGAGCAGGTAAGAAGAGGAAGTTCTCTGGAAATGGTCCATATCTTTTCAGTAAAATACAAGATAAAACTCTCAACTGAGCGTGATGGGAACTTTGAGGAGAGATGAGAAGATTTGGAAGATTCTCTACAGTGAGTTGGGATAGTAAATTTATTTGGGGAAGGGGTGTAAAAGGATTGCCTTTTCATAGTGAACTCTTACTTGGAGGTTGTGTAACTTAAATTTGTAGTAGACTCAACAGAGTCCTAAGATTTTTCTCTAACTGCTTTCAGCAGCACATATATAGGAGCAAAGGCAGAGGAATTTGGAAGTGATCCAAGGTGAGATTTAGCAGGATAAGATCTTCAATCTTGGGGCAGAGAATTGTAGAGAAAAGGACAATGTGAAGTTGAAGTGGCTTACCAAGAGGTCAGTGGGGAAGGGAGGAAGGTCTAAGTAGTGTAGGAGAATTATCCCTGGGTAAAAACTGAGAGATTGAAAGATTAGATGTCAATGGATAAACTGGATTGGGGTTGCAAGGCATAGGGTGAGATGAAATAACAATAGATTATGATCAGAAAAAAAATGGTTTCCCAGTGATATAATGATTGGTGTGTGCTAAGTATACAGCATATAAGCAAGAAGCTCTCAGGCCCAAAGAGCACTCTGGGAGATAACAGAAGCACATATATTTATATGTCATATATGGACTCTTGGAGGCAGAGACAGAGTAATTCCATATTCCACTTTTGTGCTGGCTGGAGATATTCAGAGGGAGGTAGGGGCTGAAGCTCAAGACTTTGAAGGACACAAAAAAGTACTGGATTTTAACTCCTGGCTGCATTTGAAGTGATTTACTTGGAACTGAAACTAAGGCTGCCTCCAGAAACCTCCCCAAGAGACCTGCCCCCAGAGAATCATCATATTATATAAAAAGAAGAGAATACCACATTGGGAGACTGGGGGAGAGGGGGAGATGGCTTTGATCCAGGCACTAAACTCATGGAAGAAAGGAAAAGGTACTAAGATCACTAGGCAATAGCTACCAGTATTCTGACTGCAGAATAGAAAGGGATTGAGGAGGAAAGGTTGTTGAATGGCAGTGGGAACAAACGATTTCCCAATTCTTCCACCTCAGAGAGACAGAGGGAATGACGGAAAACAGCCAGTGCAAGAAGATGTGGCCAAGAGGGCTATGTCATTAGGAGGGAACCAGTCTCATCAAGAGTCAGAATATGGCAAGAATGAAAAAGAAAAGTATTTAAGAAGAAAATGCAAGCTTGTTGCCTATGGGATAAGGATAGTGACTATTATAAATAATTGCTTTTCTTTAACATCCCTATCGTTGTACTAGTGAGTGACACTTGAGAGTGATCTTAAAGTGACCATAGTAATTCAGTATTGCTATCTTCTGAAGAAGGTCTTTGAGTAGGAAGTGGGGCATATTTGAATTTAGGGGAAAAAAATTTGAGTTCATAAATATGAAAGCAGTACATTTGTAGGTAATAGAAAGATCAAGGATATGACTTATGTGGCTGAAGTAGAATAAAGAGTAGATCTTGAATAAGAGGTGAGAAACTGAAATTAATGTGTGTTAGGGAATATCAGCATATATATTCAAATTCTCTAAAATGAAGACAGAGATTGGGATGTTGGAATCCTTACAAAGTGTTAAGTCATTATTGATAGAGACAATAATTATCTAATTTAGCATGGTTCAGTATGATTGATCTGATCCTATAAGGAGATGTTATGGTCCAGAACTTGAAACAAGGTACTAAGTGGAATTTGAGAAGGTAATGTTTAAATCTAGTTTAGAATTGATTTAATGGGCACTTTGAGTAGAAAGTGGGGCATATTTGAATTTAGGGGAAAGAAAATAGTATTTTGTGGAAAGGAGATAATATAGATTTCAAGCAAATGAAAAAGCAATGTATAGTAAACCAGTTTTATTCCTACCTACTACCTACTATCTCCTATATACTTATCTTCTTTTATCAGTAATAGCCTCTGTTTTCCCGTTATTATTTTTCTATCCCCATCTCCACCCCTACCTCCCACTATCCCCAGCCCTTTTCGAATTGGATTAATATTTTCTAATTTCCTCAATTTGCAGCTTTATCCTAATCTTACTACATAACAGTTTGTCATGCCTGAATACAGTTCTGCAATGAATACTCCAGCTTTTTTTCCAAAATTTTATCAACTACTCTTCTCTCTTTTTTTTTTTTTTTTTTTTTTTTTTAGGGCAGAGGGCATTTTCATAGGAACATTTAAAGATATGCCAAGTTGGCATCTAAATTCTCATTTCTTCTCTATTTTGATGTTTAGAATATATTCATGACTCATTGTTTCTTGCTCTGAATTTTTCCTTTTGCTGATAGGGAGAGAGATGAATTAATGTCTGCACTAGTTACAGTAAGGAAGACTTTGTCAGAGATGCAGCAAATGGAATCCAATGCCTATGAGCAAGTGAAACAGGCTGTCCTGATGACAGAAGAAGCCAACTTTGAGAAAACCAAGGTGAGTGGAGCAGAAATTTAAGGGACAGCCTTACTAGTAGCTTGTTTTTTCTATGATTATTCTGTCATTGTACTCTCTATGGCCACCACTTACACAATGGATTTCTGGTTTTTGCTGTCCATTTCCTTTTATCCTTTGGAGACTTTTCTCATTCTTTAAAAAAAACAAACTTCTAGTAAACCATCACTCAGAGTTACAGCATTGAAAAGTTATTTAGAAGAGGTATACGAAGTTTATATGTACATGCATACGTGTGTATATGTGTACGGTTCTGTTTTCTTTTTAGAGTGTGTAAGTTTCAGATTGTGTTGTGAAGAGATTTATAATATGTGTAGAAAAGGAATCTGTTTTATTACAATATATGAAAGTCAAATTACATAAAATTTAACTTAATCCTAAAGCAAATTGCTATTGTTCCATGAAATGAATTGCATTCTGTCTTTCAGTATCTTAGATTGTGGTACCATCTAGTGTTGAATTAATGTATTGCAAGCCAATCATAGCATGATTTTCTTACAGGCAGAACATCAGGTCATGGAATTAAAGCTGGAAAGGACATTAGAAATCATCTAGTCTACCTTTTTAATTTTTATAAGTTTGGAAACATGTTCAATAAGGCTAATATGACTTGTGAAATGTCACACAGATTGTAAATCGAAAGTCAAGACTCAAGCCAAGACCTTCTGATTCTTAATCAAGTATTCTTTATGATATATACCATCTTAGACATTTTTATTGGGGAGGGAAAAGTTAATACCAAAAAAAGCCTGACATCAAAATCTTGTATGCAGAAATTTTCTTTCTTTGTTGTTGTTGTTGTTGCTGCTGCTGCAAGGCAATTGGGATTAAATGACTTGTCCAGAATCACACATCTAGGACATAGGCTGGTGCTCTATCCATTGCACCATCTAGCCTGCCCTTCACATAGAATTTTTTTTTCTAAAAGGGAAGTGTTAAGAAAATACATATAACTTAAGAAAAGTTCTACTCTTAGTTCTCTTTAAAATGGTTCCTTTTAACTTTAGAATACTATACCCTGCTTATATATGCTCACCACCTTGTCTCATGATTCCTTCTAGTTTTAAAATTATGATCCTCAATACTGTGGACTTGATTTACTTTAAATGATTGACCACTTCACATGAATTTTTATGTACTTAATAAGTGATTCTACTCTGTTTTATATTAGACATCCTAAGCTTATTGACAGTAATATTTCCTCTCAGAGAGATGTGAAAAAGGGTGAATGCCTTTCATCATGTAATTCTATTCATGACATGGATTGAACTTTAAAGCTGGACAGGATTGTGCCCAATTCTCCTGTTCTATGAGTGAGGGAGCTGGGGCACTGAGAATTTGACCTGAACACAGTGTTATTAGTCATACTCTAACTACTTGTGACATTGATCACAAGTGAAGATATACAGTTAATGATGATTTTTTTTTTTTTTTGATGGGACAAGGGGACCCATACTTGTTATTTTATTGTTGTGAGGAATTCTGATTATGGAAGTTCCCTTCATTTGTGCAGTTGAGCATCTTGTCTGTAACAGAATCTTAGAGGGTTACCTAAGCACTAAGAAGTTAGTTGGTCATGGTTACCCAGCCATTATGGACAGAGGTTGAACTTGAATCTAGGTCTTCATGATTTCAGGCTTAGCTTTTTTATCCTTCTCCACTTGTCCAGTTTTAGGATTAGGAAAAAGTGAATACTTTTTTTTTTAACCAAAAATATTGTGGTTAATATCAACAAAATTCCTACTCCATGAAATGATACTGGCTGAAAAATAAATAATACCAGGGAGAGTTTAGAAGCTTAGAATATATGGAAATAGTGCTAATTTTTTGAGACTGGTATCATAGAAGATAACTTGGATCAGCTATTTATCCAATTGCAAAGCCATAACCAGGGAGCCAAAAGACTTCTTGGATCAGGAGGGTAGAAAACCCTGTTTTTTTGTATTGGAGCTAATTGTTTTTGATCATTAAGTGCCAAGATTATTTGTCATCTTCTTCATGGCATCTGAGGACCCTGATTCTTGGGTGTTAAATCAGGAAATGGCAATTCTTCCCCAAATCAGTGTTTTTTTTGATGAAGGAACTTAAGCCTTTCCTTTGATTCCCCCTCTCTCCTATTCATAAAAGCATCATCTTAGACCTGGGAGGAAATTTAAGGATCTTTTAATGCTCATAGGAGATACTAAGACTGAAAGATGTGAAGTGATTTGCCTAGTCTCAGAAAATGACTCATTGATGTCTTATTGGAACTGAGCTGTGATAGAGACACATCATAACCAAATGATAGCAACTTACATCTGCTACTACTTTGCCCCCATTCTTCATTTTACAGACAACAAACAGACCCAGAATTCTTGTCAGAACAAGAACTAGAAGCTAGTAATCTTTACTCCCAGGCCAGAACTCTTTAGGCCAGATTGTTTATACTTGATCTCCTTTGCCTATTACCCCTGGTCATATGAACCAGAATAGATAGTGGGGGTATTGGAGGAGGGGGACAATGGGAATTTTTGCCTTTTCAATAGATCTGCCCAGATCAAGTGTGGTAAGGGACCTTCTGTGGGGCTACTTTTGCTGGCACTGAAGGGACTACCTCACTAGACTAGAACAGCCTCTGCATCGGTATGAGGACCCTTTGGCCTGATAACTGGTCCTTTTTTTTAACGACTCAATAAATCAATAAGTGATTATGTATAGAAATAGAAAATAAGCTCCCTGTGAGCAGGAAATAGTTTATTAGAATATGATCTCTTATTATCCTATCACCTTTTCTGCCAGCATTTTTACTCCTATCATCTACTTTACCTTTCTTTCCCTAGAGGAGCAAAATAAATATTAGACAACCTTTAAATTTCTTACTCTGAAGCAATTTCTCATCCCAGGATTAAGGACTCGGCTGCACTACCTTAATTATTGTCTTGATAGTTAAAAACAGAGTTTACCCTAGATACTACTTGATAAGAAGAAATATAGTTATTCCTCTGAAATCAAAAATTCTTTTCAATGTTTATATCACTTTGTGATCACATGTTATGCTAAAATGAAAAAGGTTGCCCTTTTGTTATACTTAGTGGGATGAGTTTTATTACTTTATTAGTATTCTTAGCTTTGAGGGAATGTGTTGGTATTTTCTTTATACTTTATTCTTTATACCAGATTAAAAAATATATTTCCACTGTGAAATTGGCAAGTCTTCAAGATAACTTTTCATCTTGAAATTTATAAGAAAAAGTCATAATTTGACAGGGTGACAAACTTGTTGCTTTTTTTTTTTTTTAAAGGAAGATTTGTGTAGACCATGTTGCATAGCATTACTGTTGCATTACTCTTATTATCTAATATTTTTTCCCAATGTACCAATTAGTATTTTTTTTTTTTTTTTAACCAGTTTTATTTTCAGTTCCCTGCTTCCTCTACCATTGAAAAGGCAAGAAAGACAACACAAATGCACATCATAAATAATGTGGGAATCATATCAAATTCCCACATTAACCATACCCAAAGAAAAATGAAATAAAATGACTTCATCTCAGTCTTAAAAGATAATCATATAATAGATAATAGAATAAATATTGCCCCCTCCAATTGTATCTCTGATTAAATAACTGACACTCTTCTATCCAACCAGAAATCTAAATCTGTCCTTTGCTTTCATTGCTTGAGCATCCTCTGACCCTTAGTTCTAGATCATGACATTATTCCTCCTTTGATTTCATTATCCTTCCTTTCCAGGCTTGACTCTATAGTCAATTAATTCAAATCTATGTTATTCTCTGTTCTCAAATCTTTTGCCTTTTGGTCTTATTATCATTCCTTCCTTGCCAGTGTCACCTCTGGATTACTTCCATAATCTGCTTCTTCTACTGTTGCTAAACAGAGCTGGAGGAAGTTATACAGTAGTATTGAAAGTATATATCATAAATTGACTGGGTCCTCATTTCAACAATGCAGTCTTTTTCATTTTCCTTTAGTAGAACTCCTTTTCACTCTCTGTAAGCTTTTCTTATCTTTTCAAGCCTGCCACACCTCCTCTCTCTCAGCAATGATAATTGATGCTATTTATTGTGAGTTCCTTTTTCTCCCCTTTTCCTTATCTCAAAATATCTTGACATTATCTCCCATCCTTGATTTCATTCCTTTAGCCTCTAACAATGGAGGGGGAAGGACTTCTCTTAGCCAAGGCATATTTTTCTGTATATGTCCTTGATCAAGCCCCTCCTTCTTCAGCAACTTGTAACTTCAATCATCCCATCTTTAATCTTTATCAACCTTTTTCAGTATATTGGCTTCTTATTCCTTTCAAATGTGTTCAAAGCTTCTTCGTCTTTAAACAATCTTTTTTAGTCACAGCCATCCTCTCAAGATATTGTTGTGTAAATGTGGAACCCTGGGCAAGTCACTTAACCCCAATTGCCTCAGCAAAAAAAAAAAAAAAAAAAAAAAAAGATACTGTTATGTATTTCTCTTCTTCTTAGGAAAACTCCTTGAGAAAGAAACTTTGACTACCTTCATTTCCTCTCCTCACCTGTCAACCTTTTTTATATTTTATCACATCACTTAAGTGAAATCCCTTTCTGAAAAGTTACCCACTGAAAGATATCAATTGCTAAATCTCATGGTATTTCTTTCTTTCTTTCTTTCTTTTTTTAACAAGTCTTTATTTTTCTTAACCTATTTGCTGCATTCTTGGAGGATTGTTGGATATTCTCTTCTCTCTGGGCTGTGATCTTGTTGATTTTCTTCCTGCCTGTCTAATCCATCTTTCTTCATATCATAACTCCTTACAGTTTTTCTGATAGTTTTGTCCAAGGCCCTCTCCTTTTCTCTCTCCATAGTCACTTTTGGTGACCTCATGAACTCACGGGGGTTCAAGTGTTGCTATATGACTGACTCACAAGTCTCCATTTTCAGTCTAGTTTCTGCCTTGAGTTCTAGTTCTCTATTATCAATTAACTATTAGGCATTTCAAACTGAATGTCCTGGAGATGTTTTAGATGTAACTTATCATTATCCTTTCCCTACCCTGACCTAAACTTGTATATTTTTGTTAAAAGCACCACCATTTTTCTAGTCTTTCCCATTCCCAACCTTAACATTATCCTGGGCTCCACACTATTACTTGATCCATATATGCAATTAACTGACAAATCTTGGACTTCTACCTCATAGCATCCTATTCTGCTGTCTTTTTACACAGCTACCAGCTAAGTTCAAGTCCTCCTCACTTTTCTCCTTTATTATTGCATTAGCTTCTTAATTGGCTTGAGGCACTTCTGATTTTTCTCTATTAAGGCTTTACCCCTTACTCCCTTTATTTTTCCTGTATGTGTTTTCCTCTGTCCTTCCCTCCTCCTCATTAAAATATAGACTCCTAGAGACAGGGGCTATCTTTTTTCTTTTTTTTCCTACTTCTATTTGTCTTACTCTTGCTTAGCACAGTGCCTGGTATGTGGGAATTGTTTAATGAATGCTCGTTGACTTGTGGGAAAACTCTCATTACTCTAACTATATAGTCAAAGTGATTCTCCTAAAACAGCTCTGACCTTTCTTTTACTCAATCAACTTTAGTAGCTCCCTGTTGCCTCTAGGATCTAATACAGTATAAACATTTTGGCTTATAGTACATTATTTTTACTCTGGAATTCTGTAATCTAAAAACATTGGTCTCTCAATTGCTTGCACTGCAACATCTCATTTATGTTCTCTATCAACTATCCATCTCCTGGGTTTGCAATGCATCCTCTCCTCAGTTTTACTTTATAGAATCCTTGGAGCTGAAGCATCACTTAAATGAAGTCTTTCTTGATCCTCCATCTACTACTAACTAGCTACTCCTAACTTGCATTAATATAGCTCATAATTTTGTATCAAGCACTGTGCTAAGTGCCTTACAAATATCACCTCAGGATTCTCATGATAATCATGGGAGATAGTTGCAGTGAGTGTCCCTATTGTACAACTGAGGAAACTGAAGCAATGAAGTGACTTGCCCTGGGTCCCATGGCCAGTAGATGTCTTGATTGGAACTGAGATTCAGTGCTTTGTCCACTATGCCACCTAGCTGCCTCAAAAGAGTTGATATTGAATTAGTTTGTATTTTTTCTCTTTATCTCTTTTTCTGAATATACATATACATATATATATATATATATATATATATATATATAATTTTTTTGTTGTCTTCTCCCATTACAATAAACACTCCTTGAGATTAGAGGTTTTCTTCCTTGTTTTTATCTCAATCACCTACCACATGTGGAGCATTTTAGGTACTTAATAATTACTTGGTGATTGATTGAATTGTGGTTGTTACTTGTCTGTTCTGAGCAACTGTTGGTTGGGAAAAGTAGTCCAGGTGGTTACTAGAGCCAGAGCAGCTAATGAGCTAGATGGGGCTGAGTTTTGGAAGAATTCAATTCATTAAGCATTTTGCTTTTGCCAGCAATTGTACTAGGTAGTAGTGATATGCACCTAGACTAGGCAAAAAATTCAACTCACTTTGTATTTAGTATAAGCAGATAATAGCTGTGGAATTAGATTGATAAGGAAGTGGCAAGGCTGATAGATCATGGAAAATAAAATAAATATAAAAGAAAGAATAGGTTAGCTTGGGAATTAGTCCAAGATCAAACTCAGATGCATTTTGCATTGGAGTCTAAATTAGAGTTCCTTCTCTCATTATTTTCTTCATTTTACTTCTCTGATCTTAGTGATCTAATTCCTTAAGCCATGAAAACAGAAACTTTACTGAACAATTTTATGGAAATCATAATTTTTTATGTTTTTCAAATGAGAGAGAAATTCTCCTGTAAGAGAAGCAATACTTCATTGAGTTCTCCAATTGAAGATAGAGTGTATTAATTCTAGTTTTCACTAGAGGGAAGCATATCCTTACTCAAAACTTAAAAAAAAAAGAAGTTTAGAGTATTTCTTATTAATCAATCTTATTAAATTGTCTCATTGATTAAGTTATCTTGTATGGGATATGGGGTTTTTAAAAGTTAAAGGGAAAGCAGAAATATGAGATTATTATTTTGGTTAAGAAGCTGTTTCAGACTAAAATGTGGCTTAAAAAATTAGTTTTCTCACTCAATTCTGTTTAGTGTTATTTTTATGTTATCTTTCTGTAAAATATAGAAGATGGAGAAAATGGCATCATGAAATAGTATAAAGGAGACTTTTTTTTTCCTGAATAAACTAAAATGAGTAAAGTAAGAATTTCCCTTTAAAAAAAAAAAAATTCAACTAGGAAATAAATACTTGTATCATTTTCTACAATCACATAGTCTTATTGGGTGACTTTATCTTACAATTTATTAGTTTTTATAACAACTATATTAGTAAGTATATTATTTAGTTTTTATAACAACTATATTGATAAAAGTATAGTAAACCAAAACATGGCTTAAATATATTTAAGGAAGATTGATTATCATAAAATTTCAACAGTACCTTGCATATAATTTTAAATTCAATGCCATATTTTAAAATTTGTTATTAAATTATTCTTTATCTAAATATCATATTCATTTGTAAAAAAAGCAACTGTCTAATGTTTACATATTTTATTTTATTATTTTTAATAGCTTTTTATTTACAAGATATATATGCATGGGTAATTTTTCAGCATTGACAATTGCAAAACTTTTTGTTCCAATTTTTCCTCTCCTCCCAGCCCTTCCCCAGATAGCAGGTAGACCAATACATGTTAAATTTGTTAAAGTATTACTTATTTTATTTTAAAGATATATACTCAAGGTGAGTAAAGGGAAATTGTTTTTTTCTGACCTCTTTGGCTAAATTCCTATATCATATTATTGACTCTATCGCTCCAAATCCTTGTACTTCTCAATTTATTCATGCTCTGTTAAATCTTCTCAGTAAAAACATGAGATTCGCTTAAAGTATTAAAAAAGTTGCCTCTGATTTTATTTTTCATCTTATGCTTCAAAGTTGAAGTTGATGTTTTTGATCTGATAGTACTTACATGAAAATCAAAAATCTTCAAATTGTTTTTAAAAATATCATAAAATTTAGGCTCTTGCATTTTTACATTTTGTAACTCAGCAATTACATTAATTTTTATCTAATAGGTTTTAATTCAGTGTGAACAGTTTAAGACTGAGCTGGAGAGACAGAAAAGTCGATTTGAAAAAGAGCTTGTAATTCAGCAAGAGAAACGACTCGGTGAAAAGGAGGCCTTGAGACAAGAGATGAAAAAAGAACGTGAAGAACTGGGAGCAACGGTAACTGGTGTTAAATATTTTAATCTGTAGTTGTTGAAAATGTGTTGCTGTGCTTTTTTAAATATCAGCAAGTCCTTATTAAAGAAAATTTATTTTTAACCTTGTCTTATATATTTTGTTTTTGTTTTTATTTTTTGCTGAGGCAATTGGGATTAAGTGACTTAACCCAGGGTCTCACACAGCTAGGAAAGTGTTAAGTGTCTGAGGCCAGATTTGAACTTAGGTTCTCCTGATTTCAGGGCTGGTGCTCTATCCACTCTGCCACCTAGCCCTTTTAGGTGTTTATGACAGTGTTCTTATATTTTGCTTTTTTCTTGAGCTTTATTCAAGAACTTCATATCACTCTAATCTTTATTTTTTTTTAACAGTAGCTTTTTATTTTTCCAAATACATGTAAAGATAGTTTTCAACATTCAACTGTGCAAAATTTTGTGTTCCAGATTTTTCTTCCCTTCCCCGCCCTTCTGACATAAAGTAATCCAATATAGGTTGAAGATGTGCAAATCTTCCAAACATATTTCCATATTTGGTATGCCATGCAAGAAAAATCAGGTCAAAAGAGAAAAAAAAATGAGATAAAAAACAAGGAAACAAACAATAAAGATAAAATTACTATGCTTTGATCCATATTGGGTCTTGATACTTCTCTAGATGTAGATGACTCTTTCCATCATAAGTCTATTGGAATTGACGTGAATCATTTTTAAATGTTTAAAATTGCCAAGTCCATCACAGTTGATCATCACATAATCTCATTGTTGCTGTGTGTGAGGTTTTCTTGGTTCTGCTCACTTCACTTAGTATCAATTTATGCAAGTCTTTCCAGGTTTTTCTGAAATCAGCCAGCCTGCTCACCATTTCTTATAAAACAATATTCTATTACATTCATATAGCATAATATATTCAGCCATTCCCCAATGTGATGGGCATCCACTCAATTTTCAGTTCCTTGCTACTACAAAAAAGGACTACTACATTTTTTGCACATGTGAGCCCTTTTCCCTTTTTTATGATTTCTTTGGGATGCAGACCTAGTCACTTTAATCTTTACATAAAATACTTTACATAAAGTAATTTTTTGTAATAGTATATGATCATCATTTCTTAGTAGACTCTTATCAAAGGGATGAAAACTAGCAGGTTTTTCCTATGTTAGAAAGGCTTCATATTTTATTTTCTGTAAGAGTATTTACCTCCTCAGGAAGAGAAGGCTGACTACAACTGTCTGTAAAATCAAGGGGAAAAAATCAAAGTAGTTCAGTTCTCTCCATTCTCACTTTCTACCTTCTTTTTGGGTAGGGACATTTGTAATATGACACAGAAGTGGAACCTAGGGTACTCAGTCAGAACCTTATTATTTGGAGACTTTCTATAAATTTATTTGAAGAATGAATCTCAATGTATCATCTTTACTCAAAGGCCAGTGAATCAACTCCTGGACGACTTGAAGTGTGCCATCATTTACATTCTAATGAAGCCAGAAAATAAGAATGCATCCCAGCTAGAAGATGATTTATACTGTCCTTAGAGAGGTAAATAAAGACTTGATTTCATCATTCTCTCAAAGGCAAAAAGAAAGATAATTCCCTTGATAGTTTCAAGATATATGGTGCTCATTATATGTATAAATAAAAAAAATCACCATGAGCATAATTTTAGCTTATACAGCAGCATCTGTTTCAGAGAATGAATTAGAAATTCTAAAAAGAATATTATTGATAAGACTCTCCAAATTTGAAGTCAGCATGTACTGCAATATTTAGTGACTTCAAGGCAAGGTGGGTTGAAGAGAGAATAGCAAAAAAAAAAGTGTTGGGGGAAAGTATGGCACAGGATCAAGAAATGAAAGGCTAAAGACATTCATTACAGAAAAGCCCTTACTTACATATGGTGAATATTTAATTTCAGAAGAGTCAGAAGCAGTTGTTAATGTTAGTCTCATTTTTGTAATGTTTTATGCTTATCACCAGAGAACTGATTACTGATGGTGGGAGTCATTTCTGAATTAGCCATCTCTAATCAGGTCATCAACTTAGAATCAACCTTAAGCATATATGAAGCAACTGATACATGCTTTATAAAATCAACAACAAATGAGGAAAAAAGAATGAAAATAAGGTTTCCCTGCAGCTAAAGTAACTGACCTGATCTATTTGAACAATACCAGAATATGTGAAGTGGATAATGGCACAGACATCGACAAAACTTCCTAATGCAGTTTAACACACACACATTTACTGCAACACCAAAAAGATCACCCCAGCCAGCAAGCATGATCTTTTTGGTCAGCAGTTAAGATATGCAGTCAATCTCTGTGATAGGCCTTGGATCCTTGGGAGTAACAGCACTTTCCAAATCATTTATCCTGCTTCTAGCCAGGGGAAGAATCTCTGATAGAGAAAAGACCAGCCCTCTTTGCCCATTGCCAACCAGTTGTCACACATACATGGTAAACTAGTCATACTGAAGCAGCAGAAGTGCCCAAAGGAGAGACAGCCCCCCTTTGAGACCATCATTTTCCCTCATGAGGACTACCCTAAACACTAGAACTTTTGAGAATGGCCATACTTCAGATCAGTGGGCTCCAACCATCATCTTAGGAGGCAGTTTCTCTAGAAATTAAACCTAGCAATTGTTTTTGCTGAAATGAAACTACATACAGCTGCTGAAGATGGAGAAACTCCAGAGTTCTTAGTACTGTTAAAGAGTTTGGCATATTAAAATGTGGCTATAACATTTTACCAATGGAAATGAAAGAAGAGGCTTGAATATCTTTGCCACTGTAACCTAAAGACCATAGATTTTCCCATCAAATGAAACTTCCCATATATGTTATTTCCCCCCTCCCCTTCCTGTTAGAATGTGAGCTCCTTGATAGGAGATGGCTTACTTTTCTAGTTTTATACTTAGTACAAAGGTTGGTGTTAAGGGGCAGGTCAATTCTCCAAGAGCCTCCATAGCTGTGGATCATAGCATCTGAAGTAGTTGCAAGGCAGCCTTTGCTGACACAGGTGTTGAGGACTGGGAATGAGATAAATTGGAGGCAGAGGGAAGAGGAGAATAGTCAAGAGAACAGCAACTGCCTCTTAGTCTCTTTGTATTGTATCATCCTCTCACAAGAGGAGATCTATTCTGCAGGTCTGGGTTCGATCTCCAGCAGCTACTGTCCAGTGGCTCCAGCAGCTACTGTCCAGTGGCTCCCATGTACTCCAATAGCTTGGCACATAGTAAAATTAAAAGAAGGTATTTCAATATTTTAATGGAACCCTGATCTCATTAATGTGGAAATACTCTACTAATGCAAATCACATATTTTCTGCTAGTGCATAATCTCCATATTTCTCAAGTTATACAATTTTTGGTTATGTCTTTTAATTTTCCATATGTATAAATCCTTCCCAAGGGTGCTACTTAACATCCTGGAAGCCTTCCTTTGGTTATTTTAATATTTTATGCAAATTCTTGGGCTGTCCATTTATTATTCTTAACTGCTGTTACCTCTGTCTTTTCTGATCACATATATCCTTGATAGCAACTTAAAAAAAAATCTGGCTGATCATGTAGCAGAATTATGAAGAAAAAAGATTTCTGGGAATGACAATGAATTCAGTTTTGGGTATACTGCTTTTTTTTTTTCCTTATTCTTTTTTTTCCCAAAAACTTTTAGTAATTTATTTGTTTATAATGGAATTACTTCTTTTTCATTGGTAATTTGGATATGTGAATGTAATAATCAAAACATTTATTATTTGCCTGTTGTGAGCCATCTATAAGTAATAGGACTTATACTTGAGTTTTTATCATTGTTTAGTTTGGCACACAAAAGTAATTTATTAAGAGTCACACAGTTAGTATTCATTAGTGATAGGACCTGAATCCAGATGTTTTAAACTGGCTTTTACCCATTGTACCATAATTCCTAGCACATAATAAGCATTCTATTAATGTTCATTGAATGGAATTATATCCCTTCTTCAGCAAAGTGCATCTTGACAATCTCTGATCAGAACACAGGGAAGAATTACAGTTTAAAAATGTATTCTAGTTTCTTTTAGCCTGATTCTTCTATATGAACTCTCTGCCCCTGTCAAAATAAAGGACTTACCTGATGTCAGTGTTCTGGAAATCCAGCAGTGCTGCAGCTGTGTTTCTTACTTCTGTCCTGGCAACAGATGCAGTTGGAGCACCTCCTGTAGCTTCTGCATTGTTAGTTTCCAGATGGTAGAAATGGAGAAAAGGAGGGTATGACAACAAGAGAGGAGACCTCAGAAAGTGGATGCTAGGAGAAAGCCGACAGGAAATGGGTCAGAAAAGACCCTGAATCACAGAGGGGAATGGGCAATAATGAGAATCACTGGCAAAGTAGAAGTAGTCAGTTATACATTGTAGTTTGAGGCTGACATGTCACATACAAATAGCAAAATAAAAATTTTAATGTATTGTCTTTGAAAAGATTACAATATGTATTTAATCACAGATTGTCCTAAATGAAGATATAATTTATACTAGTTGGCAATTAAGATTTGCTGCTGTTAGGTATCAATGGCTAAAGTAAAATAATACTATCATAATAATAATGATCTTGAACTTAATTTTTATTTTTTTAAAGAATCAAAGATTTATTTAGAAGATTTATATTCTAGATTTCATTCCTTCATTCAAGAAAATGTTTTTAAGATTTTATATGAATATAAGAATATTTTCTCCAAAACAGCATGTTCTAGATATTAGTGATTCTTCAAAGAATACTTTCTAGTTTAATCTTTTAGGAGGAATTTTGTAGTTCACTTCGTTAGTATTACTCAAGAGTAATTCATAAGAATAATTATTCCTAAGAAAAAGAATTTCTATTTTCAGCCAATTTGTATATGTCTTATACCCCATCAATTTAATTCTTTCATACATTTACATTTGTGTATACTTAAAATCTGTTTGTGGAATTATAGGACCTTAACAATAAGAAGATTCTTAAAATATATATTCTAACATTCCTTTTACAGATGAGATAAATAAGACTCAAGAAAAATAATAACTTTCCTGGTCTCCTAGGTATTTCTGTACAGTACAAACAGTAATAGATTTGAAGTCTGAAGACTTCAGTGCAGAACTTAATTATTTTTAAGGAAATAAAAAAGATACAAAAGAAATCATTTGAATTTCTGTACTATATAATTTAGTAAGAGATGGCACAGTGTAATGAAATAGAGAGCTGACTTCAGAACCAGAAGTCCCATCTCTGATAGATATATTCGATACCCTCCAACCTTCAACCTTCATTTAACAATTCCTCCTTTATCTACTGCCTTCAAACAAGTTTGTCATGTCCTAGAAAATAAACTTCACTAAATTGAACCATCCCTCAAATCATCCTATTTTCTTCCCTCTTTTTTTTTTTTTTTTTTTCAGGCATACTCCTTGAAAAAGCTGGCTTTATTCACGGTCCCCCCTTCTTTCTTTAAACTTTTGGATTCTAGCTTACTATTTCCTTTCCCAACTAAAATTCCACTTTCCTAAGTTATTGATGATGTTTTAATTGTCAAATCTAGCAATTTATTCTTAGTCTTCAGTTCCTTTTGACTTCTCTGCTTCATCTGCCACTATTGACCAATCTTTCCTCCTAGATAGTCTCCTCTGATTTTTTTGTGGTACTCTTCTTGCCCTTACTCTTCTGACCATTCCTATTTCTTCTTTTTCCTCTCTGTTCCCTCTCACCTCCTTCTCTTTTCCCTTTCCTCACCACTCCTGCTTCCTTCTCTCCCTTTTTCTTCTCCTTTCTTAGTTCACCCATATTCAGATTATTTTCAGCTCTTCTATTAGAATGTAAGCTCATTAACAGTAGAGATTATTTCTTTATGCTTGTATTTCAAGTCCTTAACACTTGAGTCCAACCCATAACAGGCACTTAAAAATTTTGTTATTTAATTAATTTAAACTTGAAAAACTCATTTCCCTCCAAACTTCAACATTCCTTAACAATCCCTCCCTTCTCTCTCACTTTCATACAAGATTAAGTCGACATGGCCTAGAAAATAAACAACCTTTACTAAACTACCACTATTTCCAATTTACCTGTTTTTATGAGAAGTCCTAATTGTAAAGTACCATAAAGATATGCCCATATTTTTAAAAGATGAACAAAAGGATCTTTCTCGATCCTTCCAAGAATTGAGCTTTATTATTATTATTATTATTATTATAACTTTTTATTGACAGAACATATGCATGGGAAATTTTTCATCATTGACCCTTGTAATCACTTCTGTTTCCAACTTTTCCTTTCCTTCCCTCCTCCCTCTTCCCTAGATGGCAGACAGTCTCATGCATGTTAAATATGTTCAAGTATATCTTAAATACAATTTATACAGTTCTCTTGTTGCATAAGAAAAATTGGATTTAGAAAGAAGGTAAAAATAACCTGGAAAGAAAAACAAAAATGCAAGTAGTCCACATTCAGTTCCTAGTGTTCTTTCTCTGAATGTAGCTGGTTCTGTTCATCACTGATCAGTTGGAACTAAATTGGATCCTTTCATTGCCAAAGATATAACCACTTCCATCAGAATTGATCCTCACATAGTATTGTTGTTGAAGTGTGTAATGATCTCCTGGTTCTGCTCATTTCATTTTAGCATCAGTTCATGTAAGTCTCTCCAAGTTTCTCTGTGTTCATCCTGCTTGTCATTTCTTACAGAACAATAATATTCTATAACATTCATATATCACAATTTACCCAACCATTCTCCAATTGATGGCCATCCATTCAGTTTCCAGTTTCTAGCCACTACAAAAAGGGCTGCCACAAAATTTTTGCACATACAGGTCCCTTTCCCTTCTTTAATATCTCTTTGGGATATAAGCTCAGTAGTTGCACTGTTGGATCAAAGGGTATGCATAGCTTGACAACTTTTTGGAGCTCTGTAATTTCTAACCCCGATGGAACAATATATGAACCTTGATGTCTTTGTAGATTCTTGGGAGAAATCCTTCTGAGGGAGAAATGTTAAGTTTTTATTTTAGATTTAGACTAAAAATATTCCAGATCCTAAATGGGAGCAGAAAGACCTGAAAAATGAATGACCATACACAGTATAAATCATGGAAAAATAGGAGATAAATTAATACACCTCTTTTCAGGAGGAGTTGTAATTGAGAAATAACATAAAGATACAGCCTGATAGTTGGATTGAGCTTTATTTTATTAAGTAATGTATAGTATTTTTGTTTAAGCGCCTTTTTACTCAGAGATTTTCTTTCCTATTACAGATGCTTGCATTATCTCAGAATATGGCTCAACTTGAAGCTCAGGTGGAAAAAGTTACAAGGGAGAAGCTTTCAATAGCTAATCAATTGGAAGAAGCTCAAAAACAATTGAGTTGTCATGATGTGGAACTTACAGAGGTAAAAAGAGATTGTTGGGGGGACATTACTGAAAATAAATATCCATATGACTATAAAATTAAAATATGTGACAATCTTATTGATATCAGAAGTAATTAGTAGATACTAAAAAAACAGGGTTAATCCAAAATGAATTTTTGATAAAACATTTTAAAACGAACCATAAGAATTATTTTGTCAGAGATAATACTGATTTTCTGTTAGCACAGTAATTTATTTATAATTTGGAAATGTACTCAATATTTTTATTTCCAAATTGGATTAGATACTGAAAAATGACTTATTCTCTTTCCTTTTCATTTCCTTATAGATCTTTTCACTAGTTTCTGCTGATATTATAATCTTTCATTTTATATCTAACCAATTGATATTGCTTATGAAAATATTTAGATTTTTCCCATCTTTAAAACATCCTCCTTAGATGCTGCCATCCTTTCAAACTATCCCTCTTATTTCTTTTCTCCCAATTACTGCAAACTCTTAGGGAAAAAAAAAAAAGCCACATTTGATTTTGCTTTTCTTTTCTTTTTTTTTTTTTGGCTGAGGCAATTGGGTTTAAGTGACTTGCCCAGGATCACACAGCTAGGTAGTGGTAAGTGTCTGAGGTCTGAGATTTGAACTCAGGTTCTCCTGACTTCAGAGATGGTGCTCTATCCACTATGCCACCTAGCTGCCCCTTGCTTTCTTTTCTTTAATTCACATTTCACACTTTCGTAGTCTTGTTTTCAGTTTCATAATTCAGCTGAAACAGTTCTCTCCAAAATTACCAGTAATCTTTTAATTCCAATTTGAATAGTTATTTCTTATCCTGTATTTTTCTGACACTGATCTTTTTTTAGTTTTCCTATATGACTCACTGTTACTTCTCAGTTTGTTTCTAAGTCATTCATATATCTCACCTTTTAACTGTGAGTGTAACCCCAGAGTTCTCTTCTGCATCTTCTATCTATAAACAAGGACACAGTTTACATGCACTTCCATGTAATTATTTCCATGTAAATATCTCCTTTTCTAAATATATTGTTGTGGTCTTCTATGCTCCAGTTTTGCATCCCCAGCTGCCCACTGAACATTTTGAATAGAATGTCCTTTAAGGGTTTTAAACTGAATATGGCTTAGACAGAGGTCATGATTTTACATCTCAATTCCATATTATTAAGTTCTTCCCTATTTCTTTCAAGGGTAAAATGTGTTTCTAGTTTCTGGTTTGTGACCTCATTGTCATACTTGATACCTCATTCTTTTTCTTCCCATATTCACTTCATTTCCAAGTCTACCTATGTATGTCTCCATACCTCTCTTATTCATTCCCTTCATTTACTTAGCCATCACCTTCTCTGCAGCTACCACCGTAGTTTGAATCCTTATCTCTTCTTATATGAACATCATTTCTCTCCCTGTCTCAAGGCTTTCCCTTCTTCAGTTCATCAATTACTCAAGTAATTTTCCTAATGTACCAATCTGATCAAATCATTCCCCATTTCAATTGAACTTCAGTGGTTTCTTGTTATTTCAAGTCTCAAATATAAATTCCTCTTTGGGGCATTTAAACACATCACATTTTGGTTGCAACCTACTTTTCTAATCTTATTATATGTTACTCCTCCTCATGTTCTTCATGTTTCAACCAAATTGACCTTAATTGTTCATCACACATACAATATTCTGTCCAGCTTTTCCCACAGATGGTTCCCTATGCTTAGGAATCACTCCTTCAACTGTGGCTTATAAAAACCTTAGTTTGCTTCAAGTCTGCACTAGAATGTTATCTTCTACATGAAATCATTCTTGATTTTATTACCTGCTAATTCCTCCTCAGCAAAAACTATTTTTTTGTATTGAATTTACCTTTATATGAGTATAAAGTTTCCCCGAAGAGAATGTAAGTCTTTGAGAAAGAATAGTTTTATTTTTGTCCTCATGTCTTCAGTGCCAAAACAGCGTGTGGTACTTTGTATGCCCCACATAAATGCTTGTTGATTGCTTGATTTAGGCCCTGAATTCTTAATGTTTGTCTCAGTGTCTAAACTGAAGTTAAAGATGATATGTTTATCAAAATTGTAGATGACACAAACTGTTAAACGGACGACAACATTGGGATTCAAAAGAATCTCAGTAGACTGATGGAATCAAATAAAATGAAAATTCATCAAGATAAGCTTAATTTCTTATACTTGGGGTTCAGAAAAGCAACATTATAAGTAAAGGATGGGGGGGAGGGGAGAAGGTCAGCCATACAGTCAATGTATGTTAACAGAATGAAACAGTAGACAAAAAAGCTAATTGATTTTAGACTGAATTAATACAAATTTAATATCCAGAAAGAGAGAAGCAGAATTATGACTAAAATGGAGCCATTTGGGCTTATTCCTGGGGTGTAAATTTACCTTGTTCCTCTGCAGGCACCAAAATCGCAAGTTAGACCTCTTGTGATAGTTGAAGGTCCTGAAATATTCTTTCACATATAGATTACTTCTAATCTTCTGTGTTCAGTAACGGAGTACCACTTTTTTTTTTTTTTTTTTTTTCAAAGGAAGTCTACTGGCAAAATAAAATGTACTCAAAGGGAGTTACCATTATAGTGAGAGAATGTTATACCATACCAAGATTAATTATCAAATGTTTAATCTGAATAAGAGAAAGTTTTTTTTTTTTCTTAATATAATGAAACATTTCCTAGTAACTTATGACAGTGAAAAGTAAAATGGTTCAGAGCCTAGTGTGTGTCTAATCGCTGGAGTACCAGTTTGAGGCCTAATTGTTGTGGATGTTTGTAATGTCCTGACTAGCTTTCTAGAGGTCCTTTGGAGGGGCCTTGGTCTCAGCAGGATATTCACCACGAGGATAATCAGCAATAGAGTCTAAAGTCTTTATTGTCTCCTTCACTGTCTGTTCACACTGACTCTGTCCCCAGTTTCCTCAGCCTTTAAATACTCTATTACGATTACATCATTACAGCATATTGAGTATGTATGTACTAGAGAACCATTATCTCATCAGTTCCACTGAGTTAACACCTTGTTTCAAGTATCCTTGTTTCAAGTATATTTCTCCAGAGTTCCAGCCCTCTACAGGTGTTGTAGAAGAGATAAATGTTCTTGGAGAGACCTATGAATCACCTTAAGTCAACTTATGAGTTACTCTTAAGATTGCTTTTGAAATACAAGCTATGTATCTGGATATCTAATTGTGCAGTGATTTGTAAATCTAGATGGTTACATTCATATGTTAAAATAATATTTAAAATTTCCTTTTCAGAGTACAATTCCAGTATTTGAAAACTATATATTCTTCAGCATTACATTTTTGTTGTCCATCTGTGTCTTTAAATATTGACACACTTATATGTCACTAATGCTTTATAAATAATTTATTTTTAGATGTTTAGGTAAAAGTAATCATTATTTTTCTATTATTTTCTTTAGTTTTAAAGAATTTGTCATATTCTAACTAATTGAGGCTTTTATAAATATAATATAAGAATGTAAGCATGGAGAAAATTGAACAAATTCTGTCCATAGAGTTTATGATTAAATCATAAGAAATTTTAATATACTTATGATCACCTAAATTGCTTAATATGTTATTTAAAAGTTTATATTTAAATGCTAACATTATAGCAATTATTGGCTTTCAAATATTCTTGTTTTCTGTGTTTTTAGGTTTCCCACACACACACATCTTGGCATTCTTAATTTCTTATTTAATGTTTGAAATTGAAAACTTTCTGTAAGATCTTAGACTTTTGGATGAACATTTTAAATTTTCAAATATTGAAAATATGTTGATTTGAAAATAATAATTATAAAAACTTAATTCTTGCTTTTAGTTTCTATAGGCCAATAGTTAAGAATCTATTATTGATTTTTTCCTCTATTTTGTTTACTGATCTTTGTTTGTCAAAAGGAGGAACACTTTGTAGTGCTTTTTCTGCAACATTTTACAGAAAAAATACGAAGAGTTTCTAATGTTATCAAATAACACTAATATCCATAAAATTCATCTTTTGTGGAAATGCTGAACTCAAAGTTTGCATCAGAAATAATAATTAAATAGAAATAATGTGATTAGAAATAGCCATGATAATTGTAATCAGTTTAAAATATAACTATTAATGAATTGTATTATATCATTGTTTCTCTGATATTTCTTAATTTGAATTTTGCTTTTTAACCACCCACACATATAGTACATCTCTTTAAAGGGCACAGGAAATTTAAAATGTAAAAATAAAGTATAAATTATGGAGGAAGACATGAAACGCACCCTCAAAGTGATATATTTTCTGTTTAATGTGACAAAAAGTTATTAAGGAAAAAAGCCTTTCTTCAATGACATTCAAAATATTTTCATAACAAGTTTATTATTAATACTCCATTCTCTAAGTTGTATTCTATTTCTATTGCAAAAGAGTCTTCATTAAGTAGGTTCCTAGCAATTAAATTATTTACAAAGCATAATGTCATCGTAAATTTTAAGTTGTTGCCAAAGGTAGGAGTACATAACTAAATTCTGGCACTGTAATCTCAAATTGCAGAAAAATGTAGATAAGAAAATGAAATCCCCCTAGCTTTTATAGTTTTTTGTTTTATTTAGTTTTGTTTTGCTTAGGAAAATGCTTTTGAAAGTTATATTGAAATAATTTTGAAAAAATCCTTAAGTATTTAAATATTTAAGTATTTTGCATAATGACATAATGTACAATTATTATTCAGATACATTTACTTGGAAAAGAAAACAATTTCTAAATGTTGTTAACAACTTGGTTCAAATTGAAAGTAGATGATGGTGCATATTGAGAATATGATATATGGAATTATTTTGTGATTTATTATAATGATAATAATGAATCAAAACTTGGACAATGAATGTTGGGAATGGACCAACTTCAGTTCTCAATTTTCTCATTTGGAAAATGAGAAGCATATTCTAGGGGCAGGTCTAAAACTTCCTGCAGTAAAATATTCCCTTTCCTTCTTAAATATTGAGGTAGAATTGTAGTTATTTTAAATATCCTCTAGGGGGCACCAAAAGATCTAATTGAAGACATCCCCAATAGATTACATGTTAAATATCATGTTGTCTATGCAATCTAACAGGTGTGTGGAGAAATGCGCTATCAGTTGAATCAAACCAAAATGAAGAAGGATGAGGCAGAAAAGGAGCACAGAGAGTACAGAACAAAAACTCTAAGGGAGCTTGAAATTAAAGACCAGGTAAGACATAATACTGGCATAACTTTGCAGTTATTAAAGACATTACTAGAATTATTTCTAAAGTTAGAATTATTCATGTTTATGGTAATTCATTATAAGATTGTCTCTCAGTGGCAACAAGCCAGCTAATATGATTAAAGATTCATTCATAATAGCAAAATATTATTTGTTACCTTTCACATGAATTAGAATGAACACAACTACTTCATTGCTTTATCTTTTAAAACAAGTTCTCAGTCATAAATGTACATCTAAAATAAAATAATAGGCTGATATATTTTGAGTATTAAAAATGTTCCTATACCAATTTCTTCTGTAAACCAACTCGAATGAATTTTTAGATTAATTGAAAAGTTTAAAATTTGTAAGACAAGATGAGGTGATACATAAACATGTCAATCAAATTGATTGCTGGCAGTGTGGGAACCAATTTTATGCATTAGATAATCACAAAGTACATTAGTTTAAGAAGCTTTGAAATACTGTAAATATGAAAGGGAAGTGCTACTAAAATTCCAATTTAAACTGATAGTTTGCTGTTATGTCTTATTGAATGAATGTGTCTATATAAATTTTAATTCATAAGAGAGAGAGAGAGATGAAGTTCTCAAGGAGGCATCTCATTGGCTGACTTCTGATTATTAGTTTTTATGTTTCAATATGGAGCACACTACTATTTACAGATATTATAATCATGTGCATATTTACATAATATCATTTAGTCCTCATAAAGAAAAACAGTACAATAATGATCATTTGTATAAATAGTTGGTTTGACATTCTGAGTAAAACTTTTGTATTTATATGTTTATAGGTATTAGAAGTGAACCCCAATAAAAAATTCCCATATATACAGATATATAAAAGCATAATTATATTAATAATTGTTATATTTTTTACTTTTTAAATTCTTTTAATAAAATAAACTGGAAAATATGCCAGTTAGTGAAGAAATTAGACATAATATATCTCCCAAGTATTAATTGAAAATTTATATATAATCTCTGCCTGAAAGTAGAGATAATCCAAAAGAAAATAGTGTACTTTTGCACTTAAATCAATAAAATTATTATTTCTTTTTTCTTTTTTTTTAAGGGATACCCTAAAAGACAGTGAAAATTATTTTGTAAAGAGTTTGCTGTGTGATCTTAAAAAGTCACATGTCCTCTCTGGGCCTCAGTTTTCTTATCTGTCAGATGTAAAAGATATGATCAAGAAGGTCTTTTTTAACTTTAAAATTTAATAATTTTACATAAAGATGTTTTTTAAATGTAGGTATGTTATTTAGTATATCTGAGAATTCTTTTACCAGGTTCTTAAGGCCTAGTGAAATTGAAATGGGGAATTTTTCTGATTTTGAAAAAAAAAATCATGTCATCTTGATGTGCTTATTAACTGGAAAATTTAAAGTAGAATGTTTTATACATTTTATTACTATTGTCTGTATTGTACAGCATACTCTAAATATAATATCTTAGTTAACTAGAAAAACGTAACAGAAAATTCTGTTACCTTGCATACTATTAATAACTTGTTTTTTCTCTTCCACCTGTTATAAAATTCACTGTAGTAACATGACTACATAGCTATTTTTCTTGTAGCAATCTATACATTGTAATTGCTATTTAAAACACATTTTGAGGGTGAAATTTCAGAATTAAAAAAAAATAGTTTAAAATGTTCAAATGTTATTATGTTGTTGAACATTCTTAATACTTAGAATTATTTTTTAAAGTAAGATTTTAGTTAGAAATTCTGCTCTTTAAGACGGCATAGCATTGGACATAAAAACTCTCTCACAGTAACGAGTATATCTTGCCCTATATCTTTAACAGAATGTGAAGAATTCTCATAGGTGCTTGTCACCAACATTTCATTGAACAGGCTTTTTAAAAGAACAGATAGTGGTGGTCTTGTTTCTGAATAGTTTGGAATGGCAAATAGCATTTGTTTTTTGGTCTTTCAGCCATGACCCGACCTTCTGGCTAAGATACCAAAAAGGTATTCTCTGTGGCTTCCATCTGCACACAAGAGACAAATTTACATTTGACTTTTAAAAGTTGGACATATCATAACTGAGACACCAATACCAGAATACATAATAAATGTTTGTTTTCTATTCATTTTTGTTTAACAAGAAAAAATTTTCATATAAATTTAGCTATAATTTTTATTACTTTATTAATTTTCCAGATTAATATAAATTCTTGTTCAAATTTTAAAAGTAGGAAGGATGAAACCTGAATGTAACTGCGGTATAGTAAAAATGAGGGAGGGATGTGTGTGTGTGTGTGTCTATTAAATAGAGCAAGTGTTAAATCGTCATTTTCCCTCAACCCAGACTCTCGATTTCAATTAGAAACAAGTCAGAAATGCAACAATGACCGTGCATTTTCCCCTTCCTTCCCTTCCCTCCCCCCCAAATTTTTATAGGAACTGACACCAGATTGTTCTTATCATTGAACCCTTTGTATCTCGTCAGTTTACAAAGTTTCTGTCAACTTCGTTGGCTGTTTAATGCACAGAAAAGATATTTGATGCACAGGGAAATCAGAAATCTGGACTTTCTTTTTTAATTAGGGCTTAATTTTATATTTGTAGACAAGCAGTATAATTTTATATGTTAACCTGTATTGGATGTTGTCATTTTCTATACGAAATAAAGTGAAGTTCTAGTAAATCTCTCACATTCTTTATTTGTTATAATGCACAATTGGTTGTGTTATCATTAAAATTAATAAACAATTAATAAAAAAAAATTTTAAGTCTTGTGTCTGTTCCAATATAACAAGCTGTCCAATCAAGAAGCTAAGGAAATATATAGTCCAGTAGCAGGGTTGGGGGGGTGGGGGGAGGGAGACAGAGTAGTTGGCTATTACTTCAACTATAATCCTATCTAGAGCAGAGATCCTTAGAGTCTGAGACAAGCTCAAATACTTGTTTAATTTGAGAGTCCTATGTTCCAGAGACTTAAGAACATTGCAAAAAATGATATTTCATGTTTTGGTTTTGAGAGCCTTTGTTGGTTTTCTGAATTGGATGAGTATAAATAGAAAAACTTTGGCCAATGCAAGGTATTCTTTCAAAATTCAAGGTATTCTTCAAAAGAGTGGTAGAACTAGATCTATTCTGTCCCTGTGATTGTAAGAAACTATCTGGGATTATGCAAAGCAGAATGGAAGAACAGCTTTTGCTCCATCTCTTCACCTTTGTGAATAGCAGCAGTGGTAGGAGGATTGGGATTCTTGTTATGCTTACAAATATACATATACTATCCCATGTTCATTATGCTTCAATAAGAATTTTTTTAAAAAGGATTTTCTAAATTTTATTGTTTCTCCAGGAACTGGATTTGCCCTTGCCCTTGCCCTTTGGGTCTTGGAAGCCACTTGTGTGTGAAATAGGACTTGTTCAGGAGTAACTATTACATCATGTGGCACAGTCACCAGCTAGTTTAGCCTATTATATTGTAAAATGGGAAGATGACTAGCTATAATATCCTTATTTATTTATCAGTGTGGAAGAAATTGGCTTTGATTTGTTTGAGGATATGGGAAATACTATTAAGTTTTGTGTTTAAAATTCCATAGTTTATCTGCTATTATTACTTTCAGTCAGTGAATTAAAAGATGAAATAATATAATCATATTATATGGAAATTACCACTTATGGGGACTTAATTGAAGTATAGAAGAAAAATAAGATGCAAAATTATATCAGTATATTACAAATATTGTTTAGAAGTTTGGCAAGTAAAAGTGTGATATGTAAGTGTAAAATAAATGTAGTCCAACGTTTGTCTTTTAGAATAATAGCAGAAAAGAATATGTGATTTATTCAGACCTATATTTGATAACTTCCAATAATCTGATAGTAAAATATAAAAAGTAGATTATGCCCTTGAAGCATTATTATTCATAGACCTGTGAGACAATTCTCATTCTATTTTAGTCATTGGATCCCTTGAATTCTAAATTCTGAGGGTATGAGAAATTGAAAATTATGAAAGAAGAGAGAAAAAATTGATTGGAGGTTAGAAAAGAATTGTGATAAAGAAAGTAAAAGAATTGTACATTTTTATTAGAAAATAGAAAAATATTACTCTAAAATAATGTTTAAGGACTTAATTTTTTTCTTCAGTGTTGCAAAACAGAAACAGAATGACTTAATCACTACTAAAGAAAGTCAACAGTGTCACAGTTGGAAGGGACTTCCCCAGACATCTAATCCAGCCTATATCTAAAAAAATGAATTATTTCTACAGGATACCTAGCAATAAATTTTTGAATAGTTATTTAGGAAGTTTCTAATTACATGACTTAAAGTTGCCCTTTTGTCACTCCCACCCATTGCTTCTAATTGTGCCTTCAATTGGGAGGAAAATCCCACTGACTGAAGTTAGAGGACTTGGGTTCGAATTTCACTTCTGGTTCGAATCATCTCTGTATCCTTGGGTATGTTCTCAGGATATCACTTGCCTCATCTGTAAAATGAGGGGATTAGACTAGATAACTTTAGTCCTTTTCCAATTCTAGAGCTTTATGACCTCAGTAAGAAAGTCCATCAGATCCTTTTGCTTAGCTGACAGCCTCTCAAATACTTGACAATAACCATGACTTGCATTGAGTTTTATTTTCTCTAAATATTCCCAGTTTCTTTAACCAATTTTCACTTGGCATGAACTCAAGACCTTTCACCAACTTGGTGGTTCTTATCTGGACACTCTCCAGTCTGTTGGTCTCTTCAACCTAAAATAGCCTCAGGAATCTAACAAAGGATTTCAGCTATTGCCAGGCTAGAGCAGAATAATAACTCGAGCTTGGCACTCTATTTCTAGATGCTAGGATTATTTTGATACATACCTCTTTTGTGTCTAGATTTATGTTCATGTTTTTTTTAAACTTATGTTTTACACTTTTGATTTCTGTTGAGCTTGCCATCCACTGAAACACCTAGCTCTTTTGAGATGAATTGCGTTCTAGCTGTGCCTCTGCTAAATTGTTCTCATGAAGCCAACATTTCACATTTTTCTTAATTATTATCTTAATTGACTTAACAATTAACTCTAGCCTAAGACATTTCCGAATTCTGATTCTGCCTTCCAACAGCATTGTGGCACCTGTAAATTCATTTATGTCTTTAACTGAGGAAATTCTAAATATGCCAAGGACACATTATCAGCCACTCTACTGAAGATCTTTTACCAGAAAGACACCCAATCATTAAGGAAGTCTCTTTTTGTAGATTCATTCAAGGTCTACTCATTGTTTCTCTACTCTAGCCCATAACTCTCTAAACATGTTGGGCTTAATAGAGGAGCTTCCTGATTGTAAACCATTTCTGTCTATTATCTTTTGCTCTGTGGAATTCCTTTTTATTAGAGGTTTTTTTTTTTTTTTTTTAATAATAAGAGTGACTGTTCTTATTCTTGCTGAGGCTTTTTGGGGTTCAGTGGGGAGGTATATGAGATAGTCTAGATTGGTGGTTATAAACTTAAATAGAATCAGATCCCTGCCTGCCACATATTGACTTGGAATACCACAAATTAACACTGTGTTTTGTTAAACATTTCCCTATAACATTTCATAACATTTTTATCCTTTTTACTCAGCACTGGGGCTGTGAGCCTGGGAGTTTGACAACTCTGGCCTAGATGACCTCATGAGGCTCGTAAAGTTCATGGGTTTTATAAACTTCCTGAATGTCATATAAAGTAGGATATACATGACAATATAAATATGACAACATAAAATATTATATGCACATAATAGTCTGTAAAATGAATTTTTTCTGTTTTCTAGGACCCATAACATATTATGTATTATATTATGATAATTATATAATATATATTAGTATAGTATCATAATTATGATGATATGGTATATTATGATATAATTACATATTAATAAAAGTTAAATAGAATTGAACTTTAGTCTTGTTGTTTCTAGGAGAATACTATATATGCATGTGTGTAGAGGAGAAAGAACGTAGTTATTTTATTGTAAAGGCAACTTATGTCTGACTACAGCTAATATTCTAACAAAGAATGGGCTGCCACTTCTGGCAGACACATTTTTTTCCTGCACAATATGTGGATTAGTGTATAGTGAATTATACCTTTCACACAGAAACACCATAACCAATTAATTTTGTGCCTGAGGAAAGAATATAAACATCCTAATCTTAATGTGCATGTAAAGTTTTGGATAATACATACTATTTTATATATTTTTATGTCTCTGGTTTTGTGCATTCAAGTCCTTACCTTATCATAGTACTGATGAGTGGTCTTCTCCAGTTTAAAATATGACTGTCAATTGCTCTCCCACATTAAATTTCAGTTTTGTGAGGAGAATGTTATTTCTTCCTTTTATTTCCAATCAGTAATGATTATTGGGTACTTATTCTACACATAAGTACTTTTAATGTGACAAAAGAAACAGAAGAAATAGTTCCTGCTTTCTGAAGCCCTCAGAATCTGCTTGGGGGAATGGGGGAAAAGGAAGAATACATTTATGGAAATAATTTAAAAGTTGCAAAGCAACACATATCAACAATCTAATATAGTACAGCTTTGTTGTAGGCTATAGCTTGTAGTAGAACCTAGTTCCATGTGTGTGATGCAGTAAAGTCTTTAAAAAAAAACCTATTCTGTATCCATATAATTGAAAGAATTGTTCCCATCATAGTCAAACTGAGGTAGAGTTCATTTATTTATTTTTTAATATCTTCTGTAGTTTACTTTAGGCCATGTGAATCAGCTTTTTTTTTTTTTTTTTAAATTTAAATTTGTGGTACTACAGTGTGAATGGAATTGCCCAGAACAAATGGACTGTATCAATTTATGCAGTTTTTAAAATCTTAACTTTCTGAAATTATATTTTCTGTTTAGACAGCAATCCAAATTGTTCTCTTCATTTGCATTTACTCCCAGTAACAAAATACAAAATCACTTTATCAACTTACTGAATGAATTGGTCTCAGAGAACACATTATTTAAAACTTGTTCAAAATAATTGAGAACATTGTGAGTATTCTCACTCAAAGGAAATGTAGTATATACAGAAATTACCATAAATGGAAATAACCAATTATGTAAATAATTATTTTCATCTAGTACTCAATACCCATTGTACAGAAAAATGCCATTCATTGAAAACTTGTTTTTTAAAAAAGTCAACAAACAGGAAATATTCCTTTGCCATCTGAACAGGGCAATTAAACAATTAAAGATGCAAATAGAGAACAAGGAAAATGTTTAAAAACTAAGGGAAAACACATTATCTTGGAATATCCTGAATTTAAGAGAATCTTAATTTAGAGGTAACTAATGCTTATTCTTGTTATGTCCTTCAAATCACAAGGATTTCTCTAATATCTATTATTACTGATGACAGCATATTTATTAGTAAATTTCATTTTAATAAAATTTAGAAGATGACTTCTAAAGATCCATTGTTTTTTTTTTTAAAAATTAATGTTATATCTTTTCTTTTTCATGTTACCTAAAATTTCCCATTCAGAGAACCATCCCAATAAAAAATAAATTTTTAAAAGAAAAAAGAAAAAGATGAAAAGGAAAAAAAATAATAAAACTGATTAGATGATCTAAAAGAAAATCTGAAGATATACCATGTTCCCCACCGTTATGGACAACCCCTGCCTTTAGAAGTAGTGGGAAGGCGGTGTCTTCCATCTCTTGGGGAACTATATTCTGTATAATTTTGTATCATTAATTTTTTTGTTTTATAGTTCATTTTTGCATTTATTTTGTTTTAGGGCTTTAATAAATTTTTGGTTCTACTTGTTTCATGCTGTATAAGCTTGTGAAAGTCTTTGCATGATTCTCTTTATTAATCAAGTTTGTCATTTTTGGCAGCATAGTAATATTTAATTACATCTCTTTGCCACAATTTATTCACTCATTTCCCAGCATCAACTTTGTTTTTGGTTGTTTGCTTCCACAAATATATGTGGGTACATGGGCGTTTTTGTCAGTTTCTGGTGGGGTGTATATGGAGTAGTAGAATCCATGAGTCAAAATGATGTGGGTCTAATGGTAGAGAATTGATGTGAGAATTCCTTCTAGTCAGCACACAAGTCCAATGTGAATGAATTCATGAACCCAAAAAGTCTGAATGGCAAAAGGGATTTTTATTGGCACTGAGAAGCCAGCTTTGCTAGATAGACAGACTTCTCAGTGGCAAGGTCCTGTCAGAAATACCAAAAGGTTATCACTGAGAAGAGGGTATCTTCACTTCGGGCAAGAGTCCTGGCAGACAGCTGTGTCAAGAAGAGACAAAGCATAATCCTACTTCAGACTTCTGCAGAGATTTGGAGTTCAAAATTGTCTTTTATTGGCAGTCTGAGTCTTGGTTCCAGTTGAAAAGAGAGTCAATGCCTCCAGGCCTAAATACTTATCTTGGAGTTTCAAGCCACTCAATAGGAATATCAAGCCCAGATCTCCAACTGAATAAAATCATTTTGAAGGCTTTTCCCCAGAGCCTAGAGGATCCAGCTACCCCCAAAAGATCAATGGAGTGTGATCTGACCAAGATCTCCAATTTAATGACTGCTGCTTAATTTGTCTGGGAAGATATACTTTCCCAGAGGAGGGCCTGAGACTCTGAATCTCTCTTTTACAGATTAAAGGGGATACAGTTTCAGAGTTCATCCCCATCAAAAGGGTTTTGGTCACTTTGTTTTCACTATTCTATATTGATTACCAAAATGCTACTAATTCACAATTCCACTAACAAATCATTAGTGTGCCAATCTTTTGTCATCTTTATCAATTTTCTGGTGTGAAATGAAACCAGGTTAGTTTGGATTTGAATTTCTTAGATTATCAGTAATCTAGAGCATTCTTTCAGGTGAATTTTTAAGTGTATACATTGTACACTCTTCTGAGACCTTTTACCATATCTTGATTGAGTATGTGTTTTTGAGCTTATGCTTCTTGTTATCATTCATTTACTTCAATCCTTACAAACTCTTCCTTGTCCCATTTTGGGGTTTTCTTGACAAAATTTTTCAACTGCTTTGCCGTTTTATTCTGTGGCTTATTTTATGGATGATGCAAACAGAATTAAGTGACTTGCCCAAACTCATATAACTTGTGTTTGAAGCCCAATTTGAACTTGGGAAGAGGAGTCTTCCTGATTCCAGATTCAGTACTCTTTCTGCTATTCTACTTAGCTGATCCTATATTTGCTATTGTTACAAATTGTACTTGGCAAGTAATTCATTGTTTGCTGACTGAAGCACTTTTTAGATTCTTTTGGTATTCCAATTGTGTCAGTTGCTATACATTGTATAGACATCTTTGTGAAAGTACTCTGTGTCTTTCTGTCTTCCACTCATTTATTATTATTATTATGGTATTTCAGGAATGCATTGTTTCAGGTGAAAGCTATCTTCTTAATTTTTTTAAAGATTTGTACTAATTTATAACAAATTCAGGAATTGCACAAGTCATTTCCTGTTTTTAAAAATAATTTTCATTTTCTGAGATATGTAACTCAGTATTCATAATGTCTCATTCTATCAATTCTTTTCTCAAAGAATTCACTAAATACAGGCACAAGGCATCTTTGTAATCTATTGAGCTTTTAGCTTTTTTTTTTTTTTCAATTCCTTATTCCTGAGCCATTAAAAAAATTTAATTCTTCTTGGTTACCATTCAGTCTTTGCATTGAAATGATCAGATTTCAAAGTATATGTTGTTTTAATTTATTTAGACCAATAGAGTTATTCTACCTCTTGTTTGTAATTATTTTTATAATTGTCTTTTTGAAAATACTTATTTATTTCACTTTAATATGAGTTGCTGTTTCTTGTTTCTTCTTTCTATCATATAAAAATAGTTCTAGAAGTCCCTTCATCTTTTCCAAGCCTGAAGCCATCCTTCCATTAGCCAAAACTTCCCCTTTTTAGCATCACTTTTTTTTTTTTTTTTTTTTTTAAACAAGCACTATTGGACTGATCTTTTCAGTTTCTCTGGTAGTCTATCCACACAGACTTTTGGACAAATACCTTATATTTAGATTACAATTAGCCAAGTTAAACCTTATGGAATGGCTAAAAACAATGTGACTCTTAGCATCTTTAGTGCCTTTTTTTTTTCCATCATGCTCACTGTAGAAATAAAAGGGTGCTGCAAAAGATTGAGGGCCATTTTGTATTTTTCTATATTTCATAGATTGGAGTGACCAAAGAATTCATCATCAAATGGCCAGCCTACTATAATGATGAGATTCTGTACCTAGTGAGAATGATTCTTGGAAAACAATCGGTATATTGCTAGATAAAAGTTATATAGTACCATAGAGTTAATATTAACCTCATTTTACAGATGAAAAATCAAGATTCAGATTGTGGCATATTCATAATATATGACAAAGGGCATGGGAATTAACCTTTCCTCATATGTAAAGTGGAGATCAAATTTATTAATTACCTATCCTACATGAGTATTACAAAGTTTAAAAACATATCTAAAAAATACTTTTGTAAAATTATACCTCTAAACATGTGAACTATCATATATATGTAAGCACATATATATACACGCACATCTGTGTGTATATGTGTGTCCTCACTAGACAATTAAAATGTTCATAAACATAATTCAAATCATTGCAAAGTAGTGCCTTGCATTTTTCAAAAATTATAGTCCTATTAAAGTATTATAGTATAAAAATGAGATTTTTACTGAAATGTATATTTTTACTTCAGATATTAGAAGTAAATGTAAGAATTCAGTAATGGAACAATGTGTTCAGTCACTCTACTGAATGTGGTTAAAATATAGTAACTGTGTTAATGATATGTGACTGAAATCAAATAAGCAAATATTTATTAAGCATTGTCTCAGGCTTTGTATTAAATGCTAGGGATGCAAAAACAGTCTTTGCTCTCCAGGAACTTTCTTACTAATATGCAAAGAACAACATATTAATAACAAAAATATTTTTGAAATAAACAGAGTAGATGGAAAATAACTTTAGAGGGGGAGGCACTAGCAGCTAAGAGGACTAGGATGATCTCAGGATGGAAGGTAGTATTTGAGGAAAACTAATAAAGCTAAGAGGTAGAGGTATGGAGAGAATGTTCAAGGCATTGGGGGAAAAGCCAATGTAAAAGAGAGAGAGAGAGAGGGTGGTAGAGGGGAAAGGGAAAGGGGAGAGACAGAAACACTTGGTCAGACTTACATTTTTAGAAAAAAAATATATTTGATAAATGAGTAAAAATTGAAATAGGAAGAAACTTAAAGGAAAGAAACTAGTTAAAAGAATGTTAGAATTGTCCAGATAAGAGATGGCAAGCGTGTCGAATATTGTTATGGTTTTCTAAGTGAAGAGAAGGGGATATACAAGATATGTAAAAGTATTTGGCAAGATTTGGCAGTGGAATTGGGCGTTTGCATGGTATGGGAGTATAAAAATGAGGAAGATTTTAGATGTGTAAACTTATATGCCTGCGAAAGGATAAGTGGTACCTTTGATAGTATTAGGAAAAGTCATAAGATTGGACAATTATGGGAATAAAGGTATTGAATTCTGTTTTGGATATGTTGTATTTGAAACCTAAAGGACATCCAGTTTGAGATGTCTAAAATAGAATTGGTGATATTAAATTTTCTACATATGGTATGTTTCAAAAATTTATATAATTTTATGCTTTAATATGTATATTGTATATGGGTGTATGTGTATATGTATAAATACATATAAATAGGGTATATTGTCAATATAAATGTATTTATATTAAATTTATATAATATAGAAATCATCTGTACATAGATTGAGCCTGTGGGATTTGATGAGAATCAGCATTATGCTAAAAGGCAGAGGTTCTGAACCTTTTTTGTGTCTTAGACATTTTGGGAAACGAAGTTTATGGGCCCATTTCTCAGAATTTGTCAATGAATAAAATAACATATATGGATTACAAATAAAATCAATTATATTGAAATGAAGATGTAATTCACCAAGAAACATGAGTAAAGAATTAGTGTTTTCTACACATACTAGGTTTTAGAAGTCTGAAGTATTTTTAATATAAAATAATAGAAATGTGTTATTTTTAGCTTAAAATATTTTAGTAATTTTCATTAAAATATTCTAGAAAGGCACAGGCATCTTTTCTTCCCATTTTTATGAAACTAAGGTTAAATCCCTGGAATTTTTTACTCTTGTTATAATAACAAATCCACAACATCACAGTATTACAAGTGTTTTCATTTTTTTGTCTCTTAATTTTGGACTTGGTCAAGGTACAAGGATTGGCTTTTGAGTGGCTCCTTAGAATGGGGATAAAAGAGGAAAACAGTAAGATTAAAAAAAAAAAGTTGGAAAAATCAATGGCTTGTGCCCTTGACTAAGGGGAAGAGGTGGACAATGATGTGGGGGAAAAAATTGCTTATGGCTTCAATTTGCCAGCCCCTTTCAACGATGTTTTTCTAGTACTTGAAGCAATTCATGTAGTAATTCCACATGTAACAAACAGAATAAAATAGTGTTTGGGGAAAAATAAGGCTAGTCATGATGACTTTAAGTAAAGATTTAAGTAAAAAAGCAAGTTTAATAGAAATCAGAATTTTCAGAGTATTGGGTTTGTTTTTTTCCTCTTCTATAACTTTCGCTTGTTTTTATGGAGCAGATTTGTAAAATGTGACCTATATTTATAGCGATTCTGCATTTAAAAGGATAGTTGTGAAATGGTTCATTCTCATGCCCTTATTTAGAAAGCCCAACTCTCTCACAATAAACTATATAGTGATCTCCCAGCCTTGTATTAGGAAAGTTCCTTACTTCTTTAGTGGTTCTTATTAATAAGAAGTTTTTATAAATTTATAAGTTTTTATTAGGTGACCCAAGTATTTTTCTCATCCAAGCAAAAGATAACTAATTTTCATTTGACTTTCTGTTTACATATTAGAACAAATAAGCTATGTTAATGTAATAGTAGGAACAAGACTACTATTACATTAACATAGTTAGCTTACTTGTACTCAGTTTCCATCTTGCCCTTTTACCTACATAAATCTCCTTTCAGAAATGTTCAAACTTAGTAATAATGCCTCACATTTGTATATTGTTTAGCACTTGTCAAATACTTTTCTCACATGAACTCTTTGTGAGAGGGAGAATAAATATTATTATAGTTTTACCATGAAGAAATAGAGGTTTAAAGAGATTAACTTGGTCCTGATCCATCACGCATCTGGTAAATTTTTAAATTGGGATTCAAACCTATGTGTTGTCAGTACTTTTTCATGGTCATTTTTTTTGTTGTTGTTTTAGTCATAAGTATCTAGCAGAAAGAGAAACCATCAAAAGATGTAATTGTCTCATTTGTAATTTTAAGGAGTAGAAGCAGCTAGGTGATGTGATAAATAGAACACTGAGTCTGGAATCAGTGAATTCAATCTGAATTCAAATCCAGCGTCAGATTGCCCTGTGTGATCCTGGGCAAGTTACTTAATATCAACTACTTCAAAAAAAAAAAAAAGGTGAAATGGGATTGAACTTAAATAACTTCTGGGATTTTTTCAGAACTTTTCTGTGACTTGAGTTTGAAAAATCCTCCTATTATTTCAACTTAGTGCTTTCATACAAGTCACTCCAATTTATCTGTCCTCCATTTCTTTACCTGCAATTTCTTTATTTAGAATGCTGGGCTAGAGGACTTTAGATTCTTTTCTAGCTTTGACATATTATGATTCTTAAATGAGTCACTTTAATTTTGCAATTTGTATTTAATGGGAGACATTAAACTAGTTCATGCATATTCCCTCTTTGTTCATCTTTTATAGTCCCCTTAGTGTGGCTGTTTATAATGTTAAAAGACTAGAGGGTGCAATAGATCTAGACAATAGGTATCAAACTGTTGCAGCTCATTGCGCTGAATCTACAATAAAATGGAATCAGGAAGTGTTTGCCATTTAATAAATAAATTTAATAATGTTTGCCATTTAATAAATAAAAATATAATACAACATAGTTAATGTTAATTTGTAGTTTTCTAAATCAACATGCTATCTACAGAATCTATTTCTGAGTTTGACATTACTGCTCTAAACTCAAGCATTCACTGAGCTCTTTCTACTCCACCATGCTGCCTAACATTAAGATGCACCTCAGTGGTGTGTTTTTATTTATTATGTTAAGCATTTCCCAATTACATTTTAATCTGAATCTAGCAGATACTCTGGAGTTTTGCCATGTGGCCTGCAAATTTGACACTTCTGGTGTACATAATTGATCTATTCAATTCAATTAACAAGCATATATTCAGTACCTACTTTAGATGCAAGGTAGTATGCCAAGTTGTAGGGATTCAAAATAAAAATAAAACGGTATTTGAATTAAAGAAGGTTATATTTTTTGAGATTCATTAAAGAAATAATTTTTAAAAACTCATATTTGTGTGAAATCCATTGTATTCAACTTTAAACTAAGTAGGTATTGTGGAAGATACAAAATAAAATGCTGCCCATCCAAAAAACTTAAAATCTATTTGAAATAATAATATAAAGCAATAATTAAAATGCAAAGAAGAATGTTATGATAGCAGAAGTGAGGAAGGCAATTTAGGCGTAAGGAGAACAGCATGAGCAGGGAAGTGAGGTTTGTGTTTGGGGGATTGCAAGTACAATTGTCTAGTTTGGAACTTAAAAAGTTGAAAGTTGTTAAAAAGGCTGAAAAGATAAATGGAAGCCATATTGTGAAGGATCTTGAATGCCAGGCCAAAACTTTTAACAGCTCTTAAAGCTAAAAGATATGTGATCCTCTGAATAAAATTCTAATGATAGGATTCTAGGCATCAGCCAACAGGAATTGGATTTTCCAAGTGGTATGTTTCCATTCTAGTTTATTAGTTTTTAAAATCAAGAAGAGTAATAATAGCATTGACATATTTGAAGGTTTGCAAAGTGTTTCACATGTTTCTCATTTAATCCTCACAATAATTCTGATAAGTAGGTGCTATTAATATCCAAGTTTTGGAGATGAGGAAACTGAGGCAAACACAGTTAAGTGACTTGCCTAGGTTCACACAGTTACTAAATATCTGAACTAGGATTTGTACTTGGGTCTTCTTGATTCCAAGTACATTGCTCTATCTATCATGTTACCTGATAACTTATAATAGAATAAAGATAGTAAATTGTATTTTGGATAAATTAGCAAACACATATGAAATGAGAAGTATCATGGTTTTTAGTTGTTTGATTCCTTTGTGCATCCAAAGCTTTATCAGATTCTTCATTAAGTGATCTTATAAAACCAAAAAGTTTATATGGAATATTTTACAAATTGCATGTTTATGAGGTCATGGTAAGAAGTGTTATTCTTTTGTAAAGCAATATGTTTTATAACCCTGAATAAATATAAATATTTTCTTTTAAAATATTAATTTAACTGATTATATCTTATAAAATTAACTGCTTTACTCAGGGAAGTTTTTCTAAAGTTGCAACCAAGTTCCTTTCGGGTTTTTGTTTTTTTTTTTTTTCACTTAAATACTTGGCAATAGTGTAGAATACTTTAAAATTTTTATTTAAAATATCTTCTAGATATGTAAATCTTTAGCTTAACAGCCATAAATAGCCTTGACATTTAAACTTTTAAGATGTAGGGAAAATGTTAACAATATATTCATTAGATCATGGATTTAGAGCTACAAGAGGTCTCATAAACCAGGTACCTAAGACCCAGAGAGTTTAAAAGATTTATCCAAATTCACATAGGATTCTGATTCTCTGATTTCAAGTTCAAAGATTTCTCTGTGTCACAGATTTGGGAAAATTGGAGAAAGATTCATAAGACGTTCATTAAGCAACATCTTAAATCAAGACAACTCAGTGGAAAGGGATCAAGACACAATGGTCTAGGTTTTGGGCAATGTGGTGGGAGAGAAAATAAGGCAAGGTCAGAAACAAATAGAAGTTGATTTTCTGAGTGTAAGGGAATAGTGTGAAACAAAGATGGAAATATAGATTGGTGCCAATTTGTGGAGATAGCTACCTCTCCTCTCCTTAGAAATCATGTTAGTTTACTTAACAACATGTGAGATTTCACTAACTTGTGCGGTTGGTGATGGGAAAGGGAAGGAGTGGTGGGAAAGCCTGAAAGAACCTGGAAAGACAAAAGAGATAAATATATAAACTTTCTGAATTATAAATAACAGGTAAAGCAAGACTGGATCATCAATCAGTGACAATCTGGATCTTGAATGAGAAAGTAGATGAGGTAACCTTGTTGAGGGATATCATTATTCTCCTAGTCATTTAAACTTGCAACCTACTTGTCCTCCTCAACTCACATTCATTGGCCTTCTATCTTTTGGTTTTATCTCAGCAGTATCTATTGCATCTTCTCTCATTGGATACTGCTATTGTTATCATGTAGGTCTTTGTTGCCTTGTGCTTAAACTATTTTGATAGCCTTCTTTGGTTAGGAGATTGAGATCTTCTAATTGTCTTCCTTCTCTTGCCCAGTCCCCCAAGAGATGATTGTTATGAACCAGCACCACATCAATAAGACCTTTCTCTGACCAAAAACCTTCCTTCTCCTGCGAAACCTCCTCAGATTCATTCTGCCAGGGTGGTGCCGATGTAGGGGATGGCTGATAGAAGATTAGTAATTATGGTAGCGCCTCAGAAGGACATTTGGCCTCAGGGAAGGACATACTCTACGAATGCAGTTGCTATAACAGAAGCAGGATTACTCCAATATTTCATGTTTCTTTGTAGAGGTAGGATCTGTAGTAGATTCCTCAGCCAACATGTAGGAAGAAACATATGAAAAATATTGATGCTCCATTAGCATGGAGGTTACAAATTAGTCAACCATGGTTGAAGTCACGGCAGATGTGGGCTACAGAGGAGAAGGCAGTTAGGGTGTCTGAGGTGTAGTATCCCTGTTCCTTGAAGGGAGCATGAAGAGAAAAGTCAGTCAAGGGTGGGATTTCCATCTCTTGATGTATATCCTCTGCCTAATTTCCAGTCTTTGGAGCAGAGTTGTGCAATGTCTTCCCATCTTACTCATGTTTCTGTGCTTTCCAGCATCTTCTGGGTAAGGGAGTGTTATTTTCTATTTAATAATAAACATTTTCATATCTGCTCATCACTTATTTTATCTACATTTGTCTCTATATATGTATGTGTATCAATGAATATGAATTTCTGTAGGTCACCATCTAAATCCTAAATTATTCCCCATTCCTCCTCATTTTTCATAATACTCTCACCCAAAGCCCCAGCCAAATGACACCCACCTCTTCTACAGTGTTCCCTGGAATGTCTGTCCCAGAAGCCACAAATTTCCCCTTATCCTGCATTTTTTCCTCTCCAATTTCTGTCTTTTAATAATCAATGAAATCTGGGTCTTCCCAGATGATACAAACTTCCTGGCCACCCTTTCCAAATATTGGCTTCATCTTCACTGATTCTGTTCAGTTCATTGGGCTAAGCAGAAAAGTTGGAATATTCCTTGTTCTCCACTGCCATTTCCAGGTTTTCCACTTACCACCACCATTCAATAGCCTTTTCTCTTTTAATACTTATATGATTCATATCCACTACCTCATCAAAATTTTTGTCTACAGACTGTTACAACTTTTCCTCCCTCCACCATTAAATAAATACTAATGCTTCTCCAGGATCAAATATAAAATTCTATATGACTTTTAAAGCCTTTTACAATCTGGTCCCTTCCTATCTTTCCATTCTTTTTACAGTAGCTTATTCCTCTCCTTATACTCTACAGTCTTAACATAATCAGCTTCCTTTACAAAGAACATCCCTCTTCCAAACTCTCTGCCCTTTTCACTGACTCTTCCCATGTCTGGAATTTTCTTTCTCTTTGCCTCTTGATTTTCCTGACTTTCCTCAAATGTTAGCTTAAATCTTAAGGAAGAAGACTTTTCTTTTCTCTCTTAATGCTTGTGCCTGTCCTCTGAGATTACTTCTCATTTATTCTGTTTATACTGTTGTTTGTCCTTTATTCTTGAGGAGATGACCATGACATCAGGGAGATGATTATGTGAAATACAAGTGAATTGGATTTAAGCGATGGAAGGCTATGCAAGGTCACATGCCTTATTTTCTCCTCCAGAGCCATATGGGTCCAGTGGCAGGGTATAGATCAGGATGATTGTAGATGGCCCTGGATGCAAAGAGGAGCCTTGGCCTTTTTAAGCTAAGGTCTTTAACAGTAAGTTTGACTGAGACGATACCCAGTCAGTGAGTAGAATTGGATAAAAATGAGGTAGACAGTGACCTTTTATACCTATTTAAAAATATGTATATATATATATATCAATCTGAAAGGGGAAAAACATCAGGATTTCTGTCCAAAACAGAAACAATTGCATTTTATATTCACTCTTGAGTCAATTAGAGCCCAAATAACAATCAAGTGGGCTTTAAAGATAGATGTAAACTAGTTCTTGTATTTAAGGTTCTTGCATTCTACTGGATTTCTTTAAATAATATACTAATAAACTTCACATATATATTATTAACTTTGTTCAAAAATGTGATTTGTGAAAAACTTCAGGAATATATCCATTACATAAAAATGTTACATAATATTACATAATAAAATTAATATGTAATAAGTACATAATAGATAAATATAATAAATTACATAATAAAATATGACATAAGTAATAATGAAGTTAAATAAGTCATCCTTCCCTCTCTCACTTTACATTTGCCTGGTATTTCCTTCCCTCAGAAAAGCTTCCCTTTAGTTGAAAGGAGAGTAAAAAATGTTCTCCTGCTACATACTCCCAATTAAGAAGTAGGCATTTAAGTATTATTACTTATCTGGCTTCATTCTGATTATCAATCAACACATTTAATGGGCACTGTTCTATGTCAGTATAGGTCAATGGCTAAAATTGACATTAGGAAGATCTGTATTCAAATCTCAATTCAGACAATAAGCATTTCAGTATGAAAAGAAAAATGATTACATATGAAACTAAAAACTTGTTACATGAAAAGCTCGTTTTTAAGTGTTAATTAAATTTAACACGGTAGTAAATAAGATGATCTATTTATGTGTCCTGGTTTTCTTTTTTTCTTTCTTTTTTTTTTGCTGAGGTATTTGGGGTTAAGTGATTTGCCCAGGGTCATACAGCTAGGATGTGTTAAGTGTCTGAGACCAAATCTGAACTCAGATCCTCCTGACTTTAGAGCTGGTTCTCTATCCACTACAGAAACTAGCTGCCCCATTTTCATATTTTATTACTACTTTTTTTTTTTTTTTTTTGCATCTCTATTATTTGTCATCAATCCACTACCAAACCCAAGTAGAATCCTTCCTTTATAGCAAGTGGAGTCAAGTTAACAAATTAACCCATTAACAGTGACTGAAAAGGTTTGTCTCATTCTGTACCTTTGGACTTTGATATCTCTGTTAAAAGTCCAGAAGAATGTTTCATTATTAGTCTTCTGATGTCAGGATTGGTCATTGCTTTGATCACAGTTCTTAAGTCTTTCCAAACTATTTTTCTTATATACGTGCATTCTGATATATTTGGTGGTTTTGTTATGTCAGAGAGTATGAAACTACAGTTTAGTGCCTTTGATTCCATAGTTCTAAATAGTTTATTAGCATAGTTGAAACTATTCATATCTCCATTATCATTGATGTGTCTGTAATCTGAAAATTAGTAATGGATAAATGTCCCTTCCTGTCTTACAATTTTATGAACTTGCAATTTTTTTTATGTTCATTATCTTTGAAATTATTGTAATATCTTTTAAATAGCACATTTATTTTTAAGTATGGCACATGCCCTGCCTTACTCTGCAGCTTATCCCTTTAATAAAGATTTTTTAAGAAAAAGAAAGAAGAATACAGGCAAGAATATATACTAAAAGACACATCCAGCAAGTCTAGGAGTGTTTAGTAGTATTACATAACCATAGGTCCCACTTCTGTATAAAAAGGAGGAAGCTTATGTGATTATTTCTTCAGGATAATATTTGGCAATCATAATTACAAGGCATTTGGTTATTATTTTTATTCTTTCTGTTTGAAGTATTGAAGTTAATAATTATTTTATCATTTTAGGTCATTGGGAATATATAGATATTTCTGTTTACTTTATATCAGTTATCACATAAGTTTTTTCATGCTCCTCTGAATTCTTCCCACTTTTGATTTTTCAAGACAGGCAGTATTCCATTATGTTCTATAGTCATAATTTCTTTAGCTATCCCCAGTTGATAGTTATCTACATTGCTTTGAAGTTGATGCTTCTACAAAAAAAGTTGCTGCCATGAACATTGAGGTATTCATGAGATTTGTAGGTCTGTTTCTGACTTCTTTAGAGGATATTCTTAGCAGTGCTATCTCTACTCCAAAGGGCATAGGCATTTCAGTATTTTTTCTCAGAATAATTCTAACTTGCTTTCCAGAATGTTTAGGCCAATTCATAGTTCTGTGAACAGTGTACAGGCATCTTCTCCAGTGTTGGCTTTTCCCATTTTTTGTAATCTTGGCCAGTTTGCTATATGGTACTGTGAAAGGAGAAATTATCATTTCTCCTATTAGTTTCTTCTAAATGGTGGTTCAACCTGGGAAATGGCTTTTGCTGTCTGTGTACATGTCTGAGGATACATAGGTATATTTATATGTTATACACATTTGTGTGATATATATGTATATACACACATACATTTATACATGTGTATGTGTTGTCTTGATGTCTTGGGGTATCTAAGTTTTGTCAGAGACATTTGATACAGAGATTTTTTTTTAACCATTGAAATCTTCTTTTATTATTCTCATGGCATTTATTTTATTTTTACATATATTTTTCAATTTTCTTCACTTGCTTTTCCCAAACTTTTCACAAGTCCACATCAGGTATACTGGACAGCTGCTAATAAGTACAGTGATCTACCAGTGGCGAATTTAGTAATGTGTGTGTATAGGGAAAGAGAAGTGAGATGGAAGAAGTTGTATTTGTAACTACAATGCTCAAAAGTATTTCAAAAGAGTTGATATATAATAGTTATATTATCAATATAATATATTATCAAAATGAGGCCAATTCAAAATAGCCTTAAAAATTTGTTCAATTAGAAGCTCTTCAGTAAAATATTTGAACATTTTGAATACATTAAGGAAGAACAAATGTTACCACTGCAATAGTTGTCATGGTTGTAGTAAAGAGGTGAAAAAAGATTGCGATAGTAATATGGGCAAGAAAGATTGCGATAGCAATATGGGCAGCTGCGACAGGAAGCCAGCTAGCAGAGGGAGATATGAGCTGTGAAGGGCCGTCGCAATGGCGACGTCAAGATGCCAGCCAGCAGTCTCTTCTTCCACTTCCCTTTCCACTCCCCTGCCTCCACCCACCAAAATCGTCATTTCCTATACAACACATCAGGACTTGCACAAAGAGTGGGCGGGGGCCATTCTTTCTCCAAGCATATATATTAATAGAGTATGGTCCAATTACTATTTAGCCTCACGTGCTTGGGACTTCAGTGCATCAACTCAAGGCTCAGCCCATTTAACTTCTCAGACTTAATTTTTCTTACCTGTGAAATGGAAGCAGTAATATTTACCCTGCTCAGAGGAAGAACAAATTTCAAAATGATGCACAAATATTAATTATCAATATAGCTTAGTGGATAGAGATCAGTCAAAAATAATGATAATGGTGTTAATTTCAACTAAGATGTGTATGGCACACTAAAATTGGCAGAGCATTTTATACACATTATCTCATTTACCCTCACAACAACTTCTTGAAACAGATGCATTATTATTCTCACTTTACAACTGAGAAAATGTAAGTAACTTGCCCAGGCTCAGTCTGCTATTACTGTCTAGTGTGGGATTTGAGTTCGGTTCTTCCTGATTCCACATCTTTGCTAAAATCAATAAATCACTTGGCTTGTCTCTCTCTCCCTCTCCCTCTCTCTCTTTCTCTCTCTTTCTCTCTCTCTCTCTCTCTCTCTCTTTGTTGTTGTTGTTGTTGTTTTTTTTTTTTTTTTGAGGCAATTGGAGTTAAGTGACTTGCCCAGAGTCACACAGCTAGGAACTGTTAAGTGTCTGAGGCCATATTTGAACTTAGGTCTTCCTGACTTCAGGGTTGGTGCTCTATCCACTACACTACCTAACTGCCCCATTATGTGGCTTCTCATAAGGAAAATTGGGCTCAAGTCCAATCTCTGGCACAAAATGGTTCTGGGATATTGACAGAACCCATGCCAGGGTAATTTTTTACAACATTATCCCTTGCATTCACTTCTGTTCAGATTTTTCCCCTCCCTCCCTCCCTCCACCCCTTCTCTCAGATGGCAAGCAGTCCTTTACATGTTGAATAGGTTACAGTATATCCTAGATACAATATATGTGTGCAGAACCGAATGGTTCTCTTGTTGCACAGGGAGAATTGGATTCAGAAGGTATAAATAACCCGGGAAGAAAAACAAAAATGTAAGCAATTTATATTCATTTCCCAGTGTTCTTTCTTTGGGTGTAGCTGCTTCTGTCCATCCTTGATCAATTGATATTGAATTAGCTCTCTTTATCGAAGAGATCCAGAATACATCCTCAAACAGTATCGTTATTGAGGTATATAATGATCTCCTGGTTCTGCTCATTTCACTTAGCATCAGTTCATGTAAGTCTCACCAGTCCTCTTGTAGAATGTTCTTTCCTAAGAGTTCCTTACAGCAATGAAATCATAGCCCTGGATCTATGCTACCACTATTATTATTTTTGTTGTTGTTTTTGTTATTACCATTGTTATAGCCCATCTACTACTATCTGTCCTTCAGACCTAATACCATTGTCTCACTTAAGTAATTAAGAAATTGTCTTTCTTGTTCCTGTCTGGAACTGAATGATAAAAGTTAAAGAAACGTCAAATCAGAGCACTGTTAAATTTTCAATGTGGAATAGGCAAGAAAGTAGTAGTTGGAATACTATTAAGGCCCCTCAATAATAGATAAAGGGCTTTAGCTTCCTAATCTTCTGTGTTGAGGTGGAAAATTGCATTGGGACTAAGGAGTTATACATTATGGAAAGGGAGCATGATTATTAAAATTGTTGAATCAATTTGTGGGAGGAAGAAGAAGTTCATTTTTTAATTTTAAGTAAAACAAACAAACAAACAAAACTGAATTCCCAGAGTGGAATTTGTAGAAATATTTATAAAACTCAGTTAAAGTGAATTAAAAAAAAAACAAAAAGTGAGATCATGTATGCCATTTTTCAGGATATCTTAGGACAGAAAGTGGTTGTTGGTTTTACTCCAATCAATTATTGCTCTAAAAATCTTGTTTTATTATGAAATTTTACTGTTCCTTCTTCACAAATGAACATCTCATTAGTACTGGCAAAACCTTACAACAAAATAAGTGTAACTTGTCCAGTTTTCCAGTCCAGTTGTCCAGTTTCTCCAGTCTTATGTCACTAAATAGCATCTTAAAGGAGAGGAATCTGGGAGATAAGATCAACAGAGACATAATTTCAATAGTTTGAATATTCTACATTTTAAAATTAATTTCTAAAACAGTACTTGTTATCTAAGATGCACTTTGGTTATTATATCAAGTGGCATTATTTTTATAATTGATTGGGATAAAAAAAAATCACTACTTTCTATCCTACGATATACAGAAGCATGTCATACATGCTCTCACTTTATGGGGAGTTTTGTTTTATAAAGAATATGTATGTATGTAAACATACATATATATGTATATGTTACATATATGAATCCTATACACACAAACACACATATATTGAAGATAGGTGTAGTGTGTGTATATGTGTGTATATATCTAAAGTTATATCTATTGATAAAATATTTATATATCTTTATCTGTAAATGGTTTGTACATATAGTATTTAAAGAAAAAGACCTCTATTACCATACTGATTAGAATCTTTAGAAATTAGATATGAAATGATCCCAAGCTATCCCAAGGTTTTAGGATTCATGTCACCCTATAAAATTTCAACTGGTATTTCTCGGGAAGCTGCTACTTAAACCATAGCTACTAATAGATTTTTAATCTATTAAAATTAGTTTAATTATTATAAAACAAAGTTGAGGAAAATATTCCAGAGTTTCTCGTGGACTGAAAAAAGACTCCATCTCTTTCCTTAGAGTTGTTTTTCTTACTTGATGGTAAATATATTAGCCTTAGAATTTACAGTTAGAATATTTTAGGATAATATTGGTAATCACCTTTTTACTATTTATTATGATTTTTATAATAATCAATAATTCTTATTTAATTTTAATCCCAACTATTTTGTTTTGATTCTAAAGGACAGCTAATCATTTGGTTCTTATACCTATAATTATGTTTACTTTTAAAAGACATCATTTGTAGAAATATGGAAATAATTGCATTTCTACCCAAGTCTTACACATCCTATTGAGTGATCATATCATTTGAGACATTTTTTTACTCTACAGTTAACTATTTTAGAAATTGGAACACTTTCCCTTTAAGTACTTTTAATCTCAATGTAAATTATAAATTACCAAGCAACAAAAAAGATCAAATATATATTCCAAAACTTGTAATGAATAATAAATTTCTCACTTAAGTATGTTTTTATTTTACCTCTTGCAAAAATAGAATCTTATCTTGGGATAAGAAGCATTTTGAGCTTTTTTATTTTAAGAAATGTTTATATATTTAAGTAAACATTTTCAAGTTTAATATTTGGTAAAACATATTAGTAAGTATTTTCAATTATTAACTATACGTTTACATATTTCTAAAATTTTTGAACACTTTTATTTAAAATTAAGCTAATTTATAGAGAGAAATTTTATAGTTTCTAATTATATTAGCCACAGTAGCATGAGAGCAAAAGGGCTAGCTATTTTCATATCACAATTTGATTTAGCCTCGAAGAAGCCTTTCCTGATTCCCCATACTAGTATGGTCTGATTGATAGTTCAGATTTATCTTGTTTATATTTTGTTTTTACATAGTTGTTGGCATATTATCCAGCCCATTAGAAAATGTGCTTCTTGAAGGCAGGACTCTGTTTTTGCCTATATTTATCTATCTAAATCTATCTCCACATACATATAATATACACATAGCATGCATAGCACATGCCTAGGGCATAGTAGCTGTTTATCAAATACTTTTTGACTTAACTTGATTGATTCATTTTTTCAGTTGAATTGAATAAGTCAATACTTCTACAGATAATGAAACCAAATCATCACAGAGCATAGCAAACTATGAGAATATGTTGGTTAGATTTTATTTGACAAGAATAATGGAAATTTGATAACTAAATGATTGTAGATACCTCCCTACTAAATATATCATGATTTTGAATTTAATTTGTACCAGAACTGAATAATAGTACCATAAGAAGTTCACAACAATTTTCATTCTTTGTTATATCCCAGTAAATGCTCAGTTGAAAGAAAAAAATATTATGCCAAAGAAATGAATTGTTTAGTTTGCTTTTTTGGCATGGATTTGTAGAGAGAAATATTTCTATTTTAAGAGTTGGTGAGGTGCATTAAAATATTTATTAATTTGAGCTTTGAGGACTTGGATAGAATGTTTAGTTTGAGGCAATAATAAATTATGGAATTGTTTTCTGATGCCTTATGTGAATCTGAAAATTTTTCCTTTGGGTTACCTTTTGGTTTTTGGTTTTTTTTTTTTTTTTTCCTTATCAAATTCCTTTTATTCTTTAAAAGTTTTCATTGCTTTGAGAAAGCTGGGTGGAGCAGTTAATAGAGTTTTGGATCTGGAGTCAGGAAGATCTGAATTCAAATGCAGCCTCAAACACTAGCTGTATGACTGTGGACAAGTCACTTAACCTCTATTAAACTCAATTTTTTTCAGCTGTAAAATAGGGATAATAATAGCACTTTTCCCCTTCTCCAAGATTATTGTGAGTTCAGATGAGATAATATTTGTACAGCATTTTGCTTGGTACCGGCACAAAGTAAGCCCTCTATAAATATTCTCTTTTTTTCCCCTTCCCATTTATCTTATCTCAGCTCTTATCTTTGAGGTGTTGTTTAAAAGTCTCAAGAAATATAATCTCATTTGTATCTCACAAAACCCCTGGAAGTTAGGTGCTATTATTATCTTGTTTTTACACTTGAGGAAACTAAGACAGAGGTTAAGTAACTGCTCAGAGTAATAGACCTAGGAAGTGTCTGAGATTAGATTTCATCTTGAATCTTCCCAACTCCAGGTCCATGGTTCTATCACCTAGTATTCCTTCCATCAGAAGTTTTCTCTAAAATTTGCCTTTATTTCAGTAATCTCACAGAATATAGAATAGAGAAATAATAGTAATATTACCACCAGCATTTATATAGAACTTTCCAGTTTGTAAAATGTTTTCAAACTTTTTTTTCATTTGATCCTCACAATAATCCTGAGAGGTGAGTGCTATTGCTATTTCCATTTTACATTACTTGTATTTCTATTTATCCTCTTCCAGAGAGAATCTAAGAGAGTCTTTTGAGAAAAGCATGTTAGTATAAGGATTCTTTCATTGTTCCCCCTCTCTCTAGTCTTATTTAATTTTGGTACTAGTATTATTAGAGGCTTAAATTTATAAAACATTTTAATGTTTGCAAAACATTTTTAAGTATGTGTGCATATAAAACAATCCTGTGATTTAAAAACATATATGTATGTTTTATATGTGTGTTTATACAAAACAAATCTGTGATTTAAATACTACAGGTATTACTGTGTGTATATTGTGTGTGTGTGTGTGTGTGTGTGTGTGTGTTTGTTTATACACAACAAACCTATGATTTAAGTGCTATGGGTATTATTAGTCCATAATCACTCTGGGCCTGTTTTTCCTCATCTCTCAAATGATGGAGTTGGACTAGATTACTTCTGAATCTATGACCACCATTTTGTGATATGGAAATAGTAAAATTAAAGGATTTGCCTTTGGTCACACTTTTAATACATATTAGCAGCAGGATCTAAAACCCTGGTCTCTTCTTGACTCAAATCCAACATTCTTTCCCCTTTACCAAAATGCCAGATGAAAATTGACCACTTAAAAATAGTAATACCTTTAGGATGATGTAATCAATTTTCCTATGATTTGGTGATGAAGAATCATTTATAGAACATATTTTCCTTAAGAATATTCCTACTAGAAATAACTAGATTATTCCCTTTAATGAGAAAAGACATGAAACAATTTCTTGGTATGTATGCCCCTTCAGAAAAGTTCTATTTGTTTCTTTCATGTAGACTTCAGAGGAATGTCATTGTATTTTATTTTTCTTTTGAATGTCACTGCAATAATGAGATCGCTACTTTAAAAAGGCCTTAACATTTTGAGTCAGGTCTGATCTGATTTTTAAAATTAAATATAAGTCCTGCAAAAAACAAGTATTTTAATTTGTAAACTAATACAGATCATAAGAACATGTAGTAACAACTCAGACCCTATCCCCTTTTCATTCCACTTTTGATACAAGGCCATCTTTTCTTTTTCATAATTCTTAGAACCTATAAACAATTCCTCTTAAAAGCCTTATCAGTTAAAAAGACCTGGAATTTTTCTCCAGTGATCATATGTTTATTTTTCAAATGGAATATTATTTATTGTGGGTTGATAATCGCCATAATTGATCTAAATTTCTTTTGAAGAGGAAAAACCAAATGACTTTTTTTTTTAATCAAACTCTTCTTATTTCAATACTTAGCATATCTTTACACTTCCACATTAGTAGAGAGTTTACATAAATTTTTGAATTCAAAATAATTCAATTGATGTTGAGCCTCCTAGTGCTGAATCCCAAATTAGCTAGACTGGTCTTGGGAAAACAAGCAAAATCTGTCACTGAGCCTATACTCTAGGCTTAGGCCTCTTCAACTTAATAGGACCTGTCAGAGTCTGGGCTTTTTGAACAGTGTTGAGACAATGAAATAGACATGGAGTAAAAATTTAGTGAATCACTAAATTAGTCATCTTCACAAATATCAGCTGTGACTGCAAGTCAATGGATAATACTTATGTACAATATGCACCTGTTGCTCAAAATCTATATGTGGTTATGTTCAAATTTTTATGGTTCGATTGTGACCCCATTTTTGGGTTTTCCTGGCAAAAGTACTTCAGTGGTTTAGTGATTTCCCTTTTCCAGATCATTTTATAGATCTGGAAAATGAGGCAAACAGGCTAAAATTACTTGCCTAAGATCACAGAGCAAGTGTTTGAGACCAGATTGGAACTCAGTTTTCCTGATTCCAGACCCAGCACTCTATGCACTGAGTCACCTTGATGCCTCTCTTAATTCATTTTTAAAAATTCTTTTGGAGCTTTTCACAAATGTTTTTTGGACCTGAGACAAATTTACATTTTTCTTTGTATCTACAGATATAGTAGTTTTGACTTTGTTGCATTCTTCTGCTTTTGTGCTTTGATCTTCCCTGTCACTCTAGTAACTTTCTATGATCATGGTTTTTGTTTTTATTTTTATTCCATTGTTATTTCTTGACTTTTACCTTGCTGTTAAAGTTGAGCTTTACTCTTGGAGAGAAGACAATACTGTCCAAAGTTTCAGGCCTTTCTTGTTCTTACTCTCAGAGCTAATTCTAGGGATTTGTAAGTTTTCAGTTCTTCCAAGGTAGTGTGATCTAAAAAGAGGTATGTTTACTACTCTTCTGGCCTATACTTTGGTCTGTGATAAACCACAAATTCTCTTTTCAAGCTTGGACCTATGACCAATGTCCTCATTCCCCTGTGTCCATAATCTCTGGTGTGCTATTGCTCCTCCTTTCCCTTGGGACTGTCTCTCAGGACCATGACCTGGATCCATGAATGAGCAATGTAACAGAATACCTTACCAAGTGCCAGCAAAGAGATCCATGTAATTTCCTTCTGACCAGTTGTCTGAATCCCTTACTGTTTGTGGACTGAGAGCTCTGGAAGGTATTGCTGCCACCACTGATTCAATCATCCAGTCTTTTTATACAATTTCTAAATTAATATTCTTAAGGCACATCTGACTTCATCACTTGCCAACTCAAGAATTTTTAGTTACTCCTATTACTTCAAGGATAAAATACAAATTCCTCATTTTGCTATTCAAAGTCTTCAGTAATCTTGCTTCTTCTTACTTTTTATATTAGTTTTGTTGCTTCCCTTGATATACTTTACAAAACTATTTTACTATTTCTTGAACTCAACCTTTTATCTCACATCATGCTTTTGCAATGTTTAGAATGTATTCTCTGTTCACAGAAACACCTTAGAATCCCTATGATTTTTTTAAAAGTCAGTTTATTTAGGACTTGTATTTCCTAATCTCCTCAATTGTCAGTGCTCTTTCTTTCCTCAGATTGCCTTTTTTACTTATTTCTCTCCTTTTTGTATCCATACTTCCTCCCTTCCTTCCCTAATATGTTTCTGTGTTTTTTCTTTTTTTTCTTTTTCTTCTTATTTTTGTATCTCTGTCAATAAGCCTAGCACCTCATAAGTGGAAGATGCTTACTAAATGTTAGATTGGTTTGGATTTTATGAATAAAACATGTATTGAAGTTACTTGGGGTAGGGGGTGATTTGGGCCCAGTATTTTTTGCTTTAAAGTGTGTATCACTAGAATGGATGATCTTTTGAAGTAATGAATTCATAGAAGGTTCTATGAATGAAAAGATTGAAATAGAATCAACAAACACTCTCAAGGATATGGTTTTCCCTTTGAAAATATTTATCTTTTTTTTTCTCCTTTCTTTTGTTTCATCATTTTCTAGGGATTTCCTTTCCCTTATTCCAACAGAATCTTCCCTTGTAACAAGAGAAATTGTGGTGTGAAATTTAAGTGCTGTAATTACTGGGGAGGTGTCTATGTATGTGTTGTATATTAGTGTATTTGTCTTTGGAAGGGTGTAATAGTAAAAGAAGATATATCATTTCTGTCAAAAGATGGAGATGAAAAGGGAAGTACCTCTTTTCTTTCATTTTTAGATTCCAATAGTATGAAACTGAAAGCTTAGTTGCTGGAAGAATTCCACCATATTTTGAAAGATGAGATATTTGAGACTGGAGAACAAGAAAATATATCTTTCAAGGCTTTATTAGCAACTCTTAACCCAATTATTTCTAACATATTTTCCTAGGAATATTTCCTCAAAATAGTAACTATCCATGGGGCAACTTATTAGTAGGGATGTTGTCTAATATAGCTCAACATCTAACCCAGTACTATATACCTAGTATAGGCATTTGATAAATATTTATTATTTAATTGAGTTAGGACATGTAGTCATTTGTTTTCATGATTTTAACTAAAAGTTATTATCTTTTATTTGATATCTCTGTATTTTAAGTTTTTTCCTCATGTCAGACAATAGACCTAGACATACTTAAGAACAAAAAACACCCTTGCTACTTCTGTATTTTTCAATATGTCCAGTATGGTGCTATGAATATTCCAGGTACATAACAAGTGTTAAAACAAGGAAATTTATGAATTTCAGGTATTGTTTTAGATGTCATTATGCATGCAATAACAAATAAAAGGATGTTTTTGCCCTTAAGAATCATTTTAGCAAAGAAACTATAAATGTAAACTATCAATTTTCTATAAAAGGATATTAGAAATGATTTTGAAAATATTAGATTATAATTAGATAATTGAATAGTAGAATACCCACTGAGGATGTGATGGGGATAGCTAAAATGCAAAGCAGCAACCAAAGAGATTCCCTTTGCAATCAAAGAGAGGTGAAGATAGAAAAGGAAGAGAGGAAGGATGAAGTGTAGATGCTCTAGGAGGCAGTGGAGTTAAAGGCACAAATAGAGACAGGGACTGTAGAAGTGGAAAGATGAGCTTTTTCTTGGAGATTGAAGCAAATAGAGAAGGAGACAGGTGATGATGTAGAGGGGTTTTTGAGATATTAAGTACTTAAATATATAGTTATTAATGTTCTCTCTTGGTCTCATATAAATGATCACAAAGAACTTACCTTTGCAGTAAATTTACTTTGACAAGACACAAAACAAAATTTTGTCATTGTTTGGGTGAACAACCTATATGTTAAGAATTTAGTAATGTCAATTTATTAGTCTGATCTTATCAATACCTCTATATAAAATGGAATTTAAAAAAATTTTTCTCAGGTGTTAAATTATTGTGTTTTATTTTTCATCATCATGTATCATAGAGATTTTCAGATTCCATTGGTTCCTTAATGGATTCATGTGAAATAAACTTCCATTAGTAGTAGCTTCAAAATTTGTTACTTCATATTGCCCTAAAGATTTTGGGGGTTTTTTTGCTTCCTTTTTTAAGGCTTGGGTTCATTCCCTTCAAATTGTAACTTGTATATTTTCTATTCTCTTTCTTCTTGCTGCCCTCCCTTTTTCTCCTCCTTGCAAAAAAATAGATTTGAGATGCTGCAAGATTTCTCAGAGACCATAAGAGAGCTTTTTAGAGAGTCATAAGGGGTTTATAGATAAAATTTTAAAAAACTATCAGATTGTAAAGGTTTTCAAATACTACTTTCTTCTTTTTTGTCAAAAATCATTCTATGTTATTAAGGCATGTTCAGTCTAAGAATTTTGTCGTCAGACATTCATTCTTTTCTAATATTTCTTAGTCAAGAAAACAGGTGAAATCAATTCACAGGTTCAGTGATGATTCCAAAGATATATGTTCATTGAGAATTCTAGAAATATATGCAGTTCTTGTTAGTGTGTATAGACCTATGGTTTACATATTGTTATATTCTTAAAAATCTGTCTATAATTTGAATTCATGGAAATCCCATAATGCTTTAAATTCACTAGGAATTTAAGATCAATATTGTGTTAAGTATAAAAAGGAATATTGCTTCCCTAAACAGTTTTTTCCCCCCAAATCTGGATTTTTTTCCCAAAGAAAGTCATTCCAATCACTATGTTGTAGATGAATTGTGCACCTATGATACAGTGTGTTGTGTGCCACATTTAGCATGCATCCTATATGGGGACCACATCTCTTATCCCTAGGGTACCATGTGGAATAGGGATGAGGTCCTGACCCAATTGGGTGATGCAGAAGTTTATCCTGCCAATGGGAGAGTGGCATTTCTGGCAGCAGAGTTGCTTCCACCCATCTGGTTTAGTGCCATGGCAAGTTTCCCTCACTGAAGGAGTGGATCTAGACCCCTGATCCAACTGGTCAGATTATTTGATGATTTTGATTATCTGTGCCAATGATCCCTTTTGCTGATATGGATATTAAGGAGTTGACTGTAATCTGTCCTCTAAATTCTTGATCATTGAATATCTCTAGGTTTTGTCCTTTGAAATTGCATGGTATACTTTTATTCAGCACTTTAAAAAATGATGCTAATGTGAAATAACCTGTGAAACACTTTGCAAATCTTGAAACACTGTATAAATGTTATCTATTATGAATATTATTTTAGAGAGGAAGTACTACTACGGAATTAAATCAGTAACTTTTTGAATTCTAGTTTTCATCTCTTAACCCAGAAAGTATCCTTAGACAAATCACTTTTTATGGCTATCACTTTATTCCTTTATTAAGTAAATGCAGATAAAAATATTGACCTTTTTCACAGAAGGGCAAGAAATTTGTTGATATATAGTAGGTGAAAAAAGAATGCAATTTGATTATTAAATATAAGCTGTGAATTTATGATTATTTTATTTCCAAAGTTCTGAAGAATAAAGTCACTATTGTATTTGAATACTAGTAATTAACATAAATTGTAATTATGATTATGATGGACCAGGATGAATGGAGCCTTCCCATCATAGGATACTTCAGAGGGTATCAGATAGTCAATTAAAGCCATTCTTTCAGGAGATGACTATATCTGGAAATTTTTCTATAGGAGGAGCAAAAAAGGGACCAAGTCAGAGTTTCTGACATGGGAGGTTAGGGAACCCAGAGAATGTAAGTACTTGTGTTTCTGTACCACTGTTAGTCTCTTTATACTATATTACACATTTTCAGATTAATCTTCCTAAAATATGAAGATGGATATTATTTCTTGATATCATTCTCCTATCCAAAAAACTTAAAAAATTCCATGTATCCTATAAGATTAACTTGGCATTTCAGGCCCTTCACCATAGAGTCTATAGCATAATTTTCTAATTTTTTCTACTACTCTTCTTATCTAGAGCCCCTTAATGGTAGCCAAACTGGTCTGTCTATTAACTTCTAAAATACTTTATTCATTTCAATAATTCAACCTTTCTCTTTAATTGTTGTCCTTTTAAAGCTCTGTAATCCAATGAAATTGGTCCTATTACATATGGCCTAAATTTTTTTTTTGCATTTTTGTCTCAATTGATGCCTTTACTTATTTGGGTCCTTCCATTTGGAATGATCTCCTTCCTCATAAGTATTTCCTGAATACCATACATTTCTTCAAGACACATTTGAAGTTTCATTGGCAGGTTATTGGTTAGAAAGAAATTCTCTCTATAACATCTCTAACAAGTGATCATCCTGATAACACAAATCCCCACAAATGTGAATCTTAATACCACATAAAATAATCTATTTTAGAAAACTAATTATAAGAATATGTTCCACATATTTCAGGGTTCTATTATCCTTTTTATTTTTGTTACTCCTCGTTTTGCTCTCTGTAGTCCAGCATAGCAACTCTAGTCTATTTTAGTCATGACAATCTTTCATATATTAGGAGACAGTTATCATGTCACCTTATATCTTCTCAAAGTTAAATATTCCCCATATCCTTTAACCAGTTGTATGGTACAATTTTAAATCCTTTCATCATTCTAGTTTTTTGAACCTTTTTTAAATGAACACTGTTTTGCCAATATCACACTCAAACAGTGGCAAATAAACATGAAAATAATATTCCAGATGTGGCCTAATCAGGGCAGAGATTGGTATTACTGCTATCTCCCTTTTGCCCCTGGAATATAATGTCTCTCTTAATGTAACCTAAGATGAATGAACTGTTTTTGGCTTCTAAGTCATACTTTTAATCTATATTGTATTTGTATTCACCAAAACTCCATGTCCTTTCTACATTAATTATTGTTTAACTGCATCTTCCCTATCTTGTATCTCTATACAATTAATTTTTACCAGTCCAAATGTAGACCTTTACATTTATCTTTATTAAATAGCACTTCTTAGATAAAACCCATCATTCCAGACTGTTGAAATTTTTTGAGTCTCAGTTCCTTCATATTTAACAATATGCCATCTCTTTCTTCATCTAAGTAATTGATCAAAAATGTTGAAGAGAATGATGTCAAAAACAAGCATTGGAGGATTACTCCAATTCAGTCATTCAATCAAGATTTCATTCATTCCTTCATTCCTGCCTAGTTTTTGCCAGACACTGGGGCTTCAGGCAGAAATGAAGCAGTCCCTGTTCTCAAGGACTTACAGATAAAAATAAAATAAAATCATATATCCATGTATTGGTGTATATATAGAGAAAAAATAGTAAGTGGAAGACATTTGCTCTTAGAGGGATTCAGAAAAGGCTTCAGATAGAAAATCGTGTTTGAGCTGTGTGTTAAAAGAAGTAAAAGATTCCATATCCCTGAGGTGAGGAGGGAGAGAACATTATAGGCACATTATGTCAAAGTTTCTTAATTTTTTTTTTTTTTTGGTAGGTATGTCATGGACCTTTAGTAATCTGGAAAATTACGGCTCTGTTATCAAAATACCAACCCATTTCCTTTAATTGTTGCTTTTTGACTCCAGTCATTCAATCATTTCTAAATCTACCAAACTGTCCATATTCCTTCTTGTCCCCATGATGCCATAAAATATTCCATTAATGGTCTTGCTGAGCTGCAGCTCTGCCATGTCTATGGCATCCCTAAGATCTATCAGTCTTAATTGACTGTTGATCAATACATCTTGCACTATGATATTCACTAATTACTGTAGATTATCTTTTTAAGTTTATAGGACTTTTTGTCTGTATTACTCATTTGATTTTTAAATTGTAACTTGATTATTTATTATCTTTTAATATGTCTAGGTCTATTCTTTCTGTTTACCTTATAAACATTAGAATGAGGTATCATATTTATTTTGTTTTGTTTTGTTTTGGAGGCAATCCAGTTAAATGACTTGACTAGGGCACATAGCTAGTAAGTTTCTCAGGCTGCATTTGAACTCAGCTCCTCCTGATTCCAGAGCCAATATTCGTTTAGCTGGAAGTATCACCTAACTGCCCAATTAAAAAAAATTCTTCATGGCTTTATAATACAATGTTTTTTATATAGAGGCAATCTTAATGTTTGTAAATGAATATTTTATAAACTTTAATGCTATTATATGGTTCTAATATAATGATTTTTTTTGTTTATTAAATAATTTTTATTTAGTTTAATCTATTAAAACAATATAATTTCCTTTTTTGATCTGTAACTAATATTGAAAATGAAGGGCAAAAAACGTGAAGTAAGGTGGGCAGCAGGATAAGCTGTTGGTAGCTCACATTTATATAGAATTTGATAATTTACAAAACTCCTCGCAAATTCTGTGAGTTATATACTGTGGTATTATTATTCTTATTCACTAAAGCTTGGAATTATTAAGCAACTTTCCTACTGTGATATATAGCTAGTAAGCAGAAGAGTAGTAGAGACTAGAATCCAGGTCTTCTAACTTCCAAGCCAGATCTTTTTGTGCTGTTCTATGCTGCTTCTGTTACTAGTATAATGAAAGGAATATATATGCACTATTCCTTTAAATATTTCAGTATGTGTGTGCAAAGTCTATTTCATACTCTTCTAAATATTCTGTGGTTTTGTTAAGGAGAAACTGAATCTTTATTATAAAAGGAAGAGTAAATTGTAAAGTAAAATATAAATAATTAATTGTCATGGTCATAGTTTATCTCTTAATATAATAGTTGTAAGTTATTTTGAAATTTAAAAGTTGAATAAATGAATAAAGAGGTTTTGAAAAGGCACTTAACAGTACAATTCTAAGTCTTATACTTAATCTGGACTTTTTTTTCTCTAAATGGGATCTTGCATTTCTCTGTGTTTAACTTGCCCTTTGCTCTTTACCTTATTAGAAAATTGCTTCTTTTTAAAAACTATTTATCTCTTGCAGTTTTATTGATTTGATAATACTATTTTAAAGATTTTTGTCTTTTATTTTTACCTGTTAGGTTTTGTGAAAAAAATTTAAATTAAACATTAAGATATGTGTATGTTCAAATTTTGTTATTCTGAGTATTGTTTGGAGACATTTAAATGACAATTGGTTGTAACTTTCTGAAAATAAATATTAGAATGTGCTGATTATTCATGTGATAAATATGATTAGTTTTTCTATAAGAACAGCTAAAATTTTTTTTCATTTTCTTTTAAGACTATTAGTTCAGTAATCTCTATATCTGATTGAAGCTTAAAAAAACTTGTGTCCAATGTTTTATCCAAATTCAAATTGATGAAATACTTCTAATATTAGTACTCTCAGTTCCATTTTAATATTCTGTATTGCTGTAGGAGACATCTTAAAATATTTTGCCTCTTTCATATGGCATTCAAAATATGAATACTAAGGAACAAATAATTTTTATATATAATTCCTGTTTATGAACTAGCTAATTATACAATACACAACTGCAAAATAAAATACTGGTATTTGGAGAGGTGAAACATTATTAAAAGCAGAGATTTAGCAATGAAATAGTAAATTGTTTTCTACTTCATCGTTTCATTTTTTAAGATGGATCTTTATTTGACAATCTAAAAATATCTCACTAATCTGCATTTTTGGACAAGTCTTTTCCCTTTGTCGTAAAAAGGAAGAGTACTTAAATTTTCTGGTCATCATTTATTATATTTATGTTGTAAATAAAAGCAGTTTAAATTGTAACTGCATTGATTTTATATGAATGATTTTTTTCTTCCCAAGGAAATAGAGAAACTGAAATTAGAACTGAATGAAAGCAAGCAGCGTATTGAACAAGCACAGCAGGATGGAGCAAGAGCCAGAGATGAGTGCATAAAACTGACAGAGCTGCTGGGCAAAACGGAGCACCAACTGTACCTCTCCAGGTACCCCTAATCCTATTAAATACCATAGCACACATTTCCTTCTACTCCTTCTTTTCCACAGGCATCCAAGCAGTTGTTACATTCTTAGTCATTCGCTCTATGCACAGCTTTCAGGCACATTAGGCAAAATGCAGACGTGGAAGCAAAACATGTGAACGATGAATGTGGCTTCTATAAAACACAATCTTTCTTCTAAAGGACTCATAGATATTAATGATTCACTTTTCAAACAGCAGCCAAAGGATATGCCTCATGCCCCAGAGTTAACATTTTGGGGAGAATGCTGGGTACTTGGGGAGAATGTGGAAATAGCTGTAACATGTGATATACCAGACATGCTGAAAAGAGTTATAAAATGCAAAATTTGAGGGGTAGATGGTATAAGGTTTATAGATTAAGCTAATTGCTGCTATTGACCCATTGAAAAAAAGTGTTGCTAAGTATGTGTTACAAAATATATTGTTGCTTGTAGTGTGATATGAAGGTCTTAATTATAAAGTGTCAGTGTCATGTACGAGTCCCCAGAAAGAATCAGAGTATTATAAGAAACAAATATTCTGAATGTATTTTTAAAACAAGAAAACAATCAAATAAATGTGTTGAATGATTCAGATTTCCATTTTAGTGGCTATATATTTTGAGTTTTAATAAGATTTTTTTTTATTTGCATGCCAAATAACTACATTCTTCATATATCTTAGGGTCCAATTGGTCTTAAAGAAAAAGAATCTTGCTACCAAAACACATACAAATCTTCATGATACTAGGTTCTAAAATCAGTTAGACAACAGCCATCCATTCACACTAGCATGTTGAATTTGAACTATGAAATGGGGACTGATCCCTTTTACATTAAATATGACAATATAATTCTGAACACGGTACAGTAACAGATGGAGGAAAGCACCACTTGAACAGCCTGCATTTGGAGAGAAAAAATATTCTAGAGGTTGATGAACCTCCCAAAGTTTTGGGGTAGTGTTAAGATGCCTTTGGTTCTGCTAAAATAAAACTTTCTTCAAAACATTTTGTCATGATAATAATCCAAATGTTATGCCAAGCTCTTCTTTATTAAAAAAAAAAAATCCAAAATAATACCATCTATAGATGTGTGATATCTTGGAAAAATCCCAATAGCTGAAACACTTTATCAAGAAAAAAATTGCTTAATAATGCAGAATAATAACTGTTCTTTTAATGCAAATTTAAAGTAGTTGTAGAATCAGGAACATGTCAATGTAGTTTATATAGTTATTTAATCCTGAAAGTTTTAGAATTTAACTTCATTATGAGAATGTTTATATTGTTTCTCCTCAGTCAGCCTACTATTGAGCACCAACTATTAGTGTATTAAGCATTGCTCCACTAGAAATGGACAGCTTTTAATGTCTCAGTGCATCCGAGGATTAGTAAATAAATATTAATGCTGGATTTGCCCTTATACCATTCTGTTAGAATCACAGAGTTAATTTCAGAAGTCAAAAGTCCATAGAGAGTTTCATGTGCAGTTTTTTTTTTGCTTGTATAGTCTGACAAGACCATTTTTTATTCCCCAAGGACAGCATATTAAGATGCAGCAACTGCTAAAAATCGATGACTGACAACTAGTTTCTTTGTTCTTCCTAGAGAATATTTATATCACCTTAGTACTTCATAAAATTGTTTTCTGTTGATCTTTATTTCAGCTGGTTTCAGAAAACAACATACCTAGCTTGACAAAAAATAGAACTTCTAGCAAATTCTTGGTATTATTTTCCTTTTCTTAATTACAGCTTCCATCTAAGCCTTCTCTACATATTTGGCAAAATGAAAGCTTATAAAATTGTAGGTGAATTAAAAATGCAGAGTACAGACAAGATGCACCCATTTCATGCAAAGCACAAGATTGTTGACAAAGTTTTCAACTCTTAAACCACTTTATTCTAATTTCTAAGCATTTTTTCCTCCACCACACTTCTTTATTAATCCGGTATAGCTTCTTTAGTGCCTAGAACAGAGCCTTTCACATACAGTAAGTGCTCAATAAATGTTCATTGAATAAATTAAAGACATTCAATTTGATAGCTTGTGAACCTTTTTTTTTTTTTTTTTTTCCTATTTCAGTTTGGACCAGCTGCTAAAATAACAAACTGCAAGGCAGGTGGCTAATCACCATATAGCTTCAACTTAAACATTTAAAACTTCATGTTCTAAACAGAAGTTCAAAAATGTAATTTTAAAATTACATGATAAATAGTTTAACTATGAAAATGAATCCATTTCTTCAGAGGAAAGGAAAAGAGATAAAATGAAAATATGTGGATCATCTGAGGGAAAAATCTCTACTTCTCAAATATGATTTATGCTTTCATGCCAATGTTAAGGAATTTTTCCCTTGAAGGTTTGTGAAAAGCAAAAGACAGAACTTAGGAATTCAGCATTTATTGAGAAGAACCCCCCTCTGATATACTCTATTTGAGTAATCAGGCTTTATAGTAGATGTTACATGTAGTCTTTTAGCAACAATCCCCATATAGATAAATAGCTTTCCAGAAGGGCAAAGCCATGACCTTCCCTGATCTACTTCTAAGATTCCAGATCAGGGTGGCAAAAGACTATGATCCTATTTTACTCACTAGTAGAGGGTTGAGAAAGAGAGAATGAGAGGGTAGAAGAACTAAGTAGAGGGCATTTGGTAACTATTCTACTAAATAGAGAGATAGATGATATTACATATTTGTAATATACAAACATAGGTATATGTATATACACATATATATTTAACCTTATGATTTTCTGAATTCTAATTACTAACCATAGCCACAAATTTCCCAAGAACTTACTTATAACTTTACTCTCTGTTAGCCTCTGTAGGAAAGGGAATAGTTTTTTCCCTCCAAATACTTTACAGGATTATTGCATCTATATGTAGCTGTAGTTGAAGGATCATAGATTTAGATTTGGAAAAGGCCTTAGATGTCTTCTGGTCTAGCCTTTCATTATTTTATGTATTAAAAAAGTCCTTGAGAAGTTATATGACTGCCCAAAGTTACAGTGGTAAAAAGTGGTAGAAGTTAGATCCTGTGATTTCCAAATCTAGGGTTTCTTCCATTTTCCAAATGAAATGTCACAACAAATGTTAGCCATTTGTTAAGAGAAAACAAAAGAAACTGAACAGAAACAAAAACAAAAACAAAAACCTTGAGTGTATTAAGGAATTCATCCAAATCATTATTCTTACAGTAGATTTTAGTTGCAACCATAGTAATGTCAGTTGGCATTTAGATAGCATTTTGAAGTTTTCACAGCCTTTTACCTATTTTATTGAATATTTAGGTAGAAGCTCTCCATCGCCTGTCCTCATATTACTATTCTAGATTACCTCATACTAATTCTTTACATCAAAGCTTCTTAATCTTATATGTCATAGACCCCTCATGTATGGTGAAATCTGTGGTACCTTTATCAGAATAAGTGTTATTACCTACATTCATAATTGAAAAAAAGGCTAATTTTCAATTAAAGATTAATGAAAGTAAAGACATAATTTTGTTTTCCTTCAAAATTCAGGACTCCCTGTAATTTACCTGTAGATCTTAAGGTCTTTGAACCCCAGATTAACCTTAATCTGCTTTTGAATCTGAAACTACTTTCTTACTTTTCTTAACATACCTGGTTGTTTGCTGTCTTTTCCTTTCTTAATTCTTGTAGTTGGAATGTCTTTCTCTTCCTTATACACCAATTAGAATTCTTCAAGACTAAACTTAAAGGTCACCTTTTTTCATAGAACTTTTTTTGATCACCCTAGTTGGAAATGAAGAATGCATGCAAATAGCTATAATCTATTCATTGATCCTACTCATTCATCATTTTTGGAGTATCAAATGGGTAATTCTAAAATATTAGAGGAGTTCAAAGGGAAAGAAAAAGCACTGATTCCAACTGGGATGATTTCTATTTGAGCATAAGCTTCTCAAAGGCAAAGGTTTTTTCTTAGACTTTCTTAATTTCTACATAGCACTAATACTACTCCTGGAAAGAATAAATATACACTGAATTGTATGACAATATATATTTCAGTTCATATTGAGTGTATTTTAAGGCTTTCACACTCTGGTCCCATAAATCCTGGTCTTTATATATTATTAAAGAGGTGTTACTTCTTAGTTATTTTTTAATAAGTTTGCAAAAGTTCTGTGTGATTTAAAATTGAATTTCCTTGAGCTATATTTTTATTTGATTGGAGCCATACTCTTTAATACCATTTTGTTTCCAGTTATCTTAAGAAACAATTATACTAAATTTCTATGCATAAATATGCATCCAACTGTAGTTGGAAAAAAATATCAATAAAATAAGTTATATTTTACATCATGTTTGCATTCTTGAAAACAGGAGGCAAGAGGTCTTAAAGTTATTTACATGCCATGAGGATTATCCAATACACTATTATATAAATTAATCACATATTATGTACATCCTTGTAGGTACACATGTATAGTCACAAAGAGTTTAAATATAAAAATAGCAGTCATTTGGATCTCCAAGTTGTAAACTCCCTCAAGGCAAGGACAGTACTTTATATAGCTTTGTATCTTCCACAATGCCTTCCCTTCCTACATAGGATGCTCTAAAAATACTTATGATTGACTGTACTGTTTTCTTTAAGAGAAAAAAAAATTACAATTGGAAACATAATTGAAATGTTTTTATATAGTAGAAATGGAAAGTTACTAGCTTCCTTACTGGTATAATACAAAATCTTGGTGAAATACAAAATTTCAGTTTGACTTGAAATTTTCCAGAACATTTCCCCATGTTTCCTTTAAATCTCACTAATTTTGCTATTCTTTTCTTCTTTTTGCTACAAGTGGGAAAAGAGGTTTTTACTTTATATGGCAATAGAATTTTTATTTACAATTTTTGTTTTTAAAATTCCTTTGACATTTAGTTTTTAAAGGGTGTACATAAGATTCAAACACTTAAAAAAAAGACATAACACATGAAAGGATCAAATTATTATTTGAACAGCATACTAAAATAATGGTTTTTAAATGTTTTTTCCATTCTTTTTATCAATTGATGAGCCCAATTTGTCTGTTCTACATTTGGTAACTATTATAAAGAGATGTTAATCTTAATCTTAATCAGCAGGTAAAATTATATCCCTTTCCCAAACAACATCTTTCTAAATCATTGTCTTAGTTCAAAAGAAGAGTTTTGTGTGTGAGACCAGAGGACACTGACTGGCTTCTCTGAGTAGTCCTCTGCTTTTTCAAGGACAGAGAATATTGTACTCTATTATTTCCAAGGGTGGCCCATTAAACTAGAATAGATTCTAGAAGGAACATGGGCATATTCTTTCATTCTTTTCTCTGCTTCTCCATAGATATTCTTTTTGTAAAGAGGAGGGTGAATGATAGACAACTTCCCAGAACAGAAGCAATGCCTTATCTAATTATTTCAAATGGCTTGATGTTATGAACTACATCAATTAGTCAACAAGCATTAAGTGTCTACCAAAATTCCATCCAGATCACTTTATGGCCCTGATAAGTAGATAACTAAACCATAGTATTAGCATTTCATTGAAATAGGAAATAGAAGTATGAATTGTCAATATCATATATCAATAGTTAGAATACAATTTGTTAATAGATTATTGGAGATCAGTGTCCTCAAATTCTTGCCAATTTTGACATATTTTTCTGTCTTTGTTTACTTTGTATATAGCTCTTATTTTGTTCTTTATTTTCATCTTGAGATCTAATTTGTCAGATAAGGAGAATAGCTTTGTTTATATTGACATTTGCTTTAAAAGAGATTATTTTCTTTTACTGTAATGAGAATAGGACATATTTATGCATGGAATAGATTAGAGCTAGACTGGGTGGGGTGGCTAATAAGAAATTTCAATTTGATTCTCTTTTGCAAGTTTGCCTTAGTTATTTTATTTAAAATATTGTAAATTTCCATTGACTATCTTCCTAGCCTAGCCCTAATCTATTCCATATATAAATGTGGTATTCCCATTACAACAAAAGATAATCCATCTTAAAATAGGCTTAAAAGCATATTTCAAAGCAATATGTATCTACATATACATATATATGCATGCACACACACATATATGCATATATATATATATGTATATATATATATATATTTGACTTGCCTGTTCTTTGAAATTATCTATATAAATCAGTCTATCATGGATATAATAATTGAGAATGAATTCTAATCATGCAATCATGGGGAAATACTGAGTTTTCTTACCAAGAATTAAAATTAAATCAGTGAAATCACAGGTCTGGACAACAAACAAGGAGAAACAAATAAAAAACTTCAATATGTTTCTAGCTGAAATTTTTCTTCTTTCTTCCTATATTTTGTTCAAGAATTTTCATCTGATGTTTCCATTTAAAATTAAGCTAATTTTTCTAGTATTCCTTTCATGAATAAATTAGTCAAAATGTGTCAAAATAATTTTAAATGGATATATGTGCAAGCAACGTCTTGAAGTCTGGAAATAGATGGCCTTGGTGCTGTTTTAAATTAAATGAGGCCTATTTTCCCTCTTCTTTCCAGTAGCAAAACAGTCTGTCAAGAAGACACAAAGGAAACAGACTGTCTCCCACACCTTCTCCTTCCCCCAACATATCCAACTTCCTCTAAATGATGCAGGTCTGCACTGTGTTACTCCCTCCTATATATTGTCATAGCCAGCAAACCTAGTCTAGGATGGGATAAGTTCAAAGTGTAGCAAAGGCATACATTTCATCTCTAAGAGGACTCCTTTTAATGTTCCTTGGATCCTAATTTTTTAGGGTGATAAAAATCATCCCATAAAGCAATCAACTGATGATCTGAAGAATCACAGCAGAGGAAGAAAGAAGGTTTTTCTCATCTCCATACTTTAAAGAATATAGTGCTTGTGCCCTTTTCCAGCTCATAATTGAGAACAAAGTTCAGCTAAGAGAGATGGAACTAAAACTCTATAAAGATTTAACCCAGTGATACTAATTTAGAATATTTTTATTATAAAAGAAAAAAATCAGATCTAAAATGTTACTTAAAGGTAAAATAAATAAAAATAAAAAAGTGTTGAGCATTTACCAAGTTCTTAGTATGTGATAGGCACTGTATTAAGCACTGGAGATACAAAGAAATTTCCTGCAATCCAGAAACTCATATTCTGAGGGGGAAATGACAAAGAACCAATGAGGTGCTCATAGGCTATATAAATTATATAGAAAATTGTCTCAGAAGAGAATGCACTAGCAGCTAGAGAGACCAGTAATAAGTACAGTTAATAAGCATTTATTAAGTATCTACTATGTGCCAGGCACATTACGTGTGCCTAGCATTACATGCTAGGAATACAAAGAATAACAATAAAAGTTAAGAATATTTGTTCTCAAGGAGTTCACAATGTAATGATGGAGACATCATGCAAATTATATACAAACAAGATATAGACATGATAAATTGGAGATAATCAACAGAGTGAAGGCATTAGTTTTCAGAGGATTGGAAAAGACTTCTCTGAAAAAAGTAAGGTTTTTAACTGAGATTTCAAGAAGTAAAAATGAGTAGGGAGAGAATTCTAGACATGGGGAAAAGCAAGTAAAAATGGAGGAGTCGGGAGATGGAATGTTTTTATATTAGAAACAACAGCGAGTTCATTGTTAGTGAACTATGTGAGGGGAATAATTGTGAGGGGAATAATATGTGAGGGGAATAATTGTGAGAAGATTTGAAAGATAGGAAAGGACCAGCTTATGAAGGTCTTTAAAAATCAGAAGATATTATATTTGATCTTGTGGGCAAAAGGCACCCAGTAGAATTCACTGAGGTTATCAGTCAGACTCATGCTTTAGGATAACTGTTTGATAGCTGAGTGACAAATTGGAAAGGAACCTTTAGAAGACAGGAGTTCAGAGAAGGTGTGGAAACTAAGAACATTCCCAACATAGGAGACAGTCAGTGGAAAGAAAATATATAGAAAGGAGGGAAAAGCCTTAAGTCAGGAGACATAGTGAACTGGAAAATGAGGCATTATATGTCCACTACACCAAGTCCTTTGGAATTAGATCATAGAGTATATCTTATGGGGAGGTGGGGAGGAAGGATTCTGACAATTCAGTGTACAATTGTAAGACATTATCATTGTTAATATGTTTCATTGTATCGAAATTCTCACCATCCACCAAGATAGGGGTTGAATTAACCAACCAACAAATAACATGTTGGAGCCATGGGTAGAGAAGTGGAGTGCAGGGACAGGCATTATAAGAAGCAGGGAAGGTAGTGTTGTTTAATAGAGCTATACAACTTTTAGCTTTTCACCTGTCCCTAGGTTTTGAGAAATTAAATTTGAATACTGTTTTTTAATTTTGCTTGGATATTGCTTCTGAATAGCTACTGTGACTCCTTTGGAAAGACATTGAAAGCTCTGCATTCTATTCAGCAAGCTTTTACAGGGATGTTTTGAGATTAAGGGTAATGTATAAAAATTATAGGATCTAAAGTAAATGTTCTAAAAATTTTAGACATGATTATTGTAATAATAATTCCGATATCTTATTGCTATTAAACTCCTTCCACATATAGTAAATTAATGTTCATCCACAATATAGTTATCAAATCTATTTTACTTCAGGGTAGTTAATGGAATTATTTAATTAATCTTTTTTTTTTAAAGTGAATAATAGTAGAGGAGTGAAGGTAGAGAAAAGAGAGTCCATGAGCTTTCTTGATTTAATTTCTTTGATTTTTTGTCCTCGTTTTCTCATATTATTCCTCCTTACTGATTCTAAATGGACTTATTATGTATCTTTAAGAAAACGTTTTGCTGCCATTGACGCTAAAGTCTTTTTCATACAAATATCTAATTAGAAACTGTGCTATATGTTTAACTAAGTGCTTTATGTTCAGCTCTGTCTTTCAGAAATTTCACTCTAACAGAAATACTTTACTTTTAGTTTTTTTCCTGTGTATGAGGCATTTTGTTTCCTTGTATTTCCCTGTTAGAATTGAATTAGTTGACAGTGTATAGTTTAGAAAGTGTGGTATTCTTACTAATCAAAGATAAAATTCATTTGCTGAGGAGATAGACGGGGTGTCAAAACCATAGATTAACTCAATCAGATCCTGTACCCAATCTCATTTGCACAAACAATTATTTGCTAAAAGTGGAAGAAGAATGACAGCATGAGTCAACTCATGTAACTAATAAACTTTTTAGATTCTGTTTCATATGTTTGCTTTTCATTAAATTCAGGAATGGCTGTGACTGTGTTGTTGTGATTCAGTCAACATTTATTCCTATCTGTTTTTCATATACAAAGGCACGGGGATGCCAGAAAATAAACTGTTAACGGAGAATTAACTTCTTTGGCATGCTTTCATACTTATCTTCCAAATTAAAGAAAATGAAATGGGCAGAAACAGAGTGTAGATTACCTCCTTTTTGTCAAAAATGGTGGGAATTTGAAAATTAATAATAAAAAAGGGAACAGATGCAGTAACATGCCAGAGGGAGATTAATGTGGAGAGTAAAATCTGTGAGCAACAAAACTGAAGCAAACTGAATCAGTGGGAGGTGGTTGTACAATCAAAATCAGGATAAAAGAGAAATTACAAACAACCCTGCACTTGTCAAAGTAGTAGTAATGAAATCCTGACTCTGCCAGCAGTGAGAACCTGTGTTAGCACTTTGGGGTAAGGATGGTAGCCGGGTGCCAGGTAGGAGGGCAGTGTTAGGTTGCTGGGCAGCAGCCATCTTGTGTAGAACAGATGGCACTGAAAGCTGGCAGGGGAGGGGCTCCTTAGCAGAACTAATCAGACAGTAACAGATAGGGCAGCTGGGAAGACTGACCACAGAGAGGGAGTCTGCAGGGTAGCAGAGTGCCATGATGTTTGCAGTGGTGTGCCCATTGGTCTGAGATAAGACCTTGCAATGTCTTTTCAATGCATGAAGTATGTTTAGACTTAGTTATTTTAAAAATATCAGTTTTGTCATATCAAAATTGGGGTAAAACAAATTTACCATATCTGCATTTGGTTTTTGGACCTACCCTTCCCCTTCCCCCAATGAGTTTTCAACCATGGTTTCCAAGAAACTTTTCTTTTTTCTATTCATTTAGTAGGGTAGAAAATGTACTACTACTACCCTATAGTATAAACCACACAATAAATTACACAGAGCCTATTAAATGGAGAGTTGTCCTGGAAATACTGTGGTTAAGGTTGGAGAATACTTTTTTTTGCTTTAATTCCTTCTGCATGTGTTTTACATACTTGAGAACTAGTAAAGAATTGTACAGTATAGGCATGTAATCTAATTTTTTTTAAAAAAAATAGTTAATCTGAGTTACATTTAACTCAGAGCATTTAGTACTTTTTTTTCTTTTTCTTTAAACAATAGGTTGGATAGTAAATAGAGTACATTAAATCTAAAACCCTCAAAAAGGAGATTAGACAAAATGATTTTAAAAATTCAAAAGGGACCTGGACCATGCAATAAAGTAATTATTTAGTATGATATTTTAAAATGTAGAATTGGGCATTAGTGCAGAAATTATTCCTTTAACAAAGAAATCCAAATCTCCTACATCTGTTTTTGAACTTGTATTTCTTTTTTGCAGAAGGTTTATAGCTTGGCTCAATTTATTCATTTTTGAAGGGGGAGGGGAAAACATTACCGGGATGTGAAATAGGTGGTATAACATAGCCATATGCTATTTATGCAGCAGTTTCTGCAATAAATCTAATTTGGTGCTGTCAAAAAATTAGACTTATTTGATATAGCAGCACATTAGTAAATGATTGTGGCAGATTTAAAGTTGTCATTCAGTCTCTGCTTATTCTTAACAGAATCTTGCAAATCCTTTTACCCCCTTGATCAACTCTATGAAAATGTCTCAGTTCTTTGTCCTGCAGTTCTGCAAATATTTCCACATCTGAAAAGGAGATCTTGCTTTAAGGTAATTGAGGAAGGGGGTGGAAGAATGAATTATTTCTATTCTTAACAGATTTTGTGAATGTAGAAGCAGAAAATCAATAAAGTGGAAGAAAAAAAATCATAGCTCTTTCCCTTACCTAGAACTCTTTCTAGTACAGCAGAAATGTTTTATCTCATGCAGTAGGCAGATCCATTAATTGCTCTGTTTTATTATAGAGGTGAGATGTATTAACTGACATCATAAAGCTGTGTGCTGGTGTCGGAAGACAAATCTTGAAGAATTTGAAGGAAATCTGCTCCATATCTTCATCTGGCAGTGGCTTTCGGAACTGCTTTACCATCATGTATTAGGAGCTAACAGCAATGCTTCATTGGCTTTTCGTTGCCTCATTTGTGTAAAATAGTGCTTCAAGTATTAGTGTAAATTCTAAAAACTTTGACCAGTTTTATTTTTTTAATATAGCAATAACTATGTGCTTTAATCCAATAAGATTAATGCTATAGATTGAATTCCTAGATGATTTCATAACATTATGTCCTTGTGTTATTTTTCTTTAGTATTTTGGGAACGAAAAAGGTTTTAATAAAAGATAGAGAGGGTATATGTGTGTGTGTGTGTGTGTGTGTGTGTACATGTACATATATATATATATATGTATATGTATGTATATGTTGTATGTGTATTAAACCGAGTGACTTTTAGTTTCTTTATACTCCTATCACACAATTTTCCAAAATCTTGCTAACTTGTAATTGGCACTATGTTTAATTAGAATGAAAAGTTCCCTCACAATTATTTAAGATGCTTTTATTGAAATTGTAGTTTGTTAATGATTCTTTTCTTTTGTACAGCAACAGAGACTCTTGAAAGTTGAAAGTAGTCAAATTTCTACTACCCATTCAGTGCAGTTCAGAAGCAGGTATCCAGGTAACCGTGCTCAAACTACTACTGAGAAAGATTATTCTTCTGGCAAGATCATTTAAAAAGTTAAAATTAAGAAAAAAACACCAGATTTACAAGAGGCAAATTAGAAAATAGTTTTAAAGTAGCATTCATTTTGAAATTGTATTCATGTGGATAAAAATTAATTTGAAGTAATATATTTAGAAATATACTTTTAAGTATTGTTTTATTGTTAGGTTAAAATGCATATTTTTATGTTACATGTGATCAATATATAATTTGGAACAGTTATTAAAAATAAAAACACTAAAAAGAGTATTTCCTTCATTTAGATTAGTTGATTGTTGAATTATCTTACTATTTTGCTTTTTTAAAGAATATTTTTGTGTAATATTCCTGAAAGTTTTTAATTTTATATTTTATATTGAACAATAAATATTTCCTTATTCTGTACTTTATATTGAGCATTAAAATTTTAAAAAGCAAGAATTTGTTGATCATTTAAAAAGATTAATTATCTTACTAATCTATCCTCGGGAGAATAGCAGTAAAAAGCCTTTTTTTTTTTTAAATAAGTTATCATAGAATTTGGAAAATGTGCTTGTTTCATTAGATACATTTAATATGAATGTTAAAATGTAATAAAGATTTAGTCTTCGCCACATGTAAAATGTGAAACTGGATGTTTTCTCTTACAAATGAAATATCTCATATTCTTGATCTTTATAGTAAAAGGATTTTGTTAATCATTTTGGCAGATATTTTCCTCTGAAATAAATTTGTTTTGTTTATAATATCTTATATTAACTTTTTCACATAAAAGAAATATGAAATATAGTATATTCTTTAATATATTTTCCTTCCTAAAGTATACGTCTACCTAAGACACATGTAAATAATTCAGTAGTTATCTCTCACATCCTGTTTATGAAAGGATAAATGAATACTTGAATTGCTACTAATGACACAAAATCAACTCTGTTGACAATATAAATTGTGCCTCATTTGTAAGAGTTATAGTACCTCTTTACCCTATTACACACCAATAATATTTCTTTATTGAGATGATGCATTCATTGTGACAATGTATTTTAAAATGTAATTTTTTTTCCAAAGTGCTTACTGGTTAAACTAAAATGTACAAAAATTTATTTATATGTTACAAGCTGATTCTTTCAACGAAATAATGAAGCTGTGTATTAAGAAGGAATTGGCTTTTGTTTTAATTCATTCTTTTTTTTTACATTTAAGGAAATTCAATGTAAATGTTCTCACTGTAGAATTTTTTCTCTTGCTTGCATTAATTAATGAAGTTATTTAATTTCTTAATTTAGGCTATATAATATGTATCATTTTATATAATGTAAACATAATTAAAATACTTGGGTTGTAGCTTAAATCTTTTATTTTGCTATTTGTGCATATAATAAATATGCAATACTGAGAAGTGCAGATACATGGACAGAAAATGCATCACATCTTTCTGATCTTACACATGATCATTAAATACTATGTCTTACTACTTTGCCTCTAAATTATTTTCTTCCCAGACCCAAAAGTAATTTTCACAAGTACATAACAGTAGAGAACTTCATCTTCTGCTGGTTAGCAGAGGAGGATTTAAATCCATGCCGACAGTTCATTTGACAATGACCTTGAGGGGCTTTGCTTCTTGAGGAAGAAAGCAGAAGCTTGCGGTAAACAAAGTTCACTTCTGACAGATGGATTGAATGACAGAAAGGTTGCAAGTGCCAGAATAGCCCTGGCAGAGGAGGAAATGTTCAGTGGAATCCAACAGGAGAGGAGGTGTGAACAGGTGCAGGGTTGCTGACGGAAGGGGAACCAGATGGAAGGAGCCAGAGCCAGTTTATTTAAAGGAAAAGGCAGAAAACATTGAAAGGCTGTGCGATCAGTGGCTAAAAGTGTTCATAGAGGAAGGTAAAAATTCACAAAGCAAAACTGCACAGTGGGGTAGCTAGCACTTAGCATAATGGTAGTAATTTGTGAGTTTAGTTTGGAAGTTGCAATTGAAATACGTTCATCCTGGCTCTTGACATCATCAAGGATAGATATTTGAAACTTGATTCTTTTGGGGGGGGGGAGAAGATAAGCTCCTCTCTGTGTCCATTTGTATTATAATTCCATTAAGTAGATTCTCAATTTGGATAATACTGGAATTGTGTCCTCAACCAGGAAAGGAAGAGACTTTACAATGAGGGTTAATAATCAATCCAAATGTATTTTGTAGGGTCTCAGATTTGTGCCACATATGGAAAACAAATTCAGCCACTGTTAGGTGACATTTGTAATATCTCAGCAAACTTGCATAGTATTAGTATATTGAACTTCATTGACTTTTTTGTTTTGTTTTGTTTTCAGTTTGCAGAGTGTCATTTACTGTCTTCATTGGCATTATCTTATCTTAAAATATACTTCTTCCTGCCATGATTCTGCAGGTTAATTCCTGCTGCTGAGGCTGTCCTGATTTTCATTGACTCACAATGACCTGCCTTTAGGCAAACACCTGCAGATGCAAGTATGATTTAAGACATAGGATATGCTGAGACATAGGAAGGACTTCTACATTTTCTTCCATCTATGGACATTAAATGTTTTACACTTCAAACCAAAGCACTATTTACTTTTGTCCAGTTGCCTCCTGTGACTATTGCAGGGGCCTCCCTCCACCACAGTTGAAGCAAACAATCAAACAACAACAGTGAATGATGCAGAAAAAATAGCTAAAATAGTAAATCTTTGCAAAAGATACAATGAAATAACAGGAGAATGTTTGTTTTACTTCAATACCTCCACCATTTTGATCTACATTACTGCCAAGGTCTGAGTACACTTTTTGTAGAAATTAAATAGTTACAGTGAATATACCAGGCAGTAGCACACTTAACTTTTTTTTTTTAACTTCTCATATTTTATAATATTGTGGTTGTTTTTTACCTGATTGTGTCCAACTCTCTGTATGATCCCATTTGGGGTTTTCTTGGCAAAGACACTGGAGTGGTTTGCCATTTCTTTCTCCAATTCATTTTGCAGAGCAGGAAACTGAGGCAAAAATGATTAAGTGACTTACTAGGAAGTATCTGAGGTCAGATTTGAACTGAGGTTCTTCTGAAGCTGGGGTTAACACTCTTATCAACACTATGCCACCTGACTGCCTGTTGTAACACAATGTAGGTAGGACAAATCTGTGTTATTTGAGATAGACTGTTTGGTGTTACAAATAATAGCCATAGTTCAGAAAAACCAACAGTTCACTTTTCCATTAACATTTTGTTAACTTATATTAGATATCCACTTAACTCTTGTGAAGTCTATGGATATCAATTTTAAGTTATTTATAGAGGAGATACTTTGGGTTTGGATTATCATAATAACCAAATTTTCAAGGAAAAAACATTTCTCCAGATGAAGAGAAATTCATATATTGTAATGCATATTCATTTAACCTAGTCCCATAATTATACCTATTTGACTTTTTATATCTGATAGTTTCCCAAGGAGTTTTTATCTGACATCTAATCTTTCACAATTCATTACCCTAATAAAATCTATTGGCTCAAACCATTAATTATTCAGCAAGATCATTCATTTGACAGGGAGCTCAACTGGGGAGTCAGGAAGACCCAAGTTCAAATTCTGCCCTCATATATTTTCTAATCATGTTATCTTGGGCAAGTCACATAACATTGTCCAACCTCAGTTTCCTCAAATGCAAGACAAGAATGATAGTAGACTTTATTTCACAGAGCTTTGAAAATCAAATAAGATAGCATATATATGATGCTTTGCAAATTATAAAGTATTATTTATTGCTATTACAGTTATAATATAGTTTTCATAGTGTAAAACTCTTCCATCAGAATGTCTGAGCTCCTTAAAACACTCAATAAATCCTTATTACTTTAAAACTGTTGGGTAAAAAGAACAACACAAAATTAACCTGCATTGAACAATGCACATCACAGAGTTATAAAGGGAGAGAGTGACAAATAGAGATTTGTAGAGGAGTAAAGTTTTATGTTAAGGTTGAGGTGTACTATTTCTGTCATGAGATGTGCTATGTTCAGACCTTCGTATTGTATGTTCAGTTGGGTGCTCAGAATTTTTGTATAATAGACTCGAGTCTGAAAAGTTTTCAGCTACATACATGATGTCAGTCAGACATTCAAAGGAAAATTATAGTTTTAGCCTAACATTTATTTAAATGTTTGGTCTGCCTAATACCAGTAAGTCATCTCTTTTTCACTCCAATCAGATAAATACAACCATAAAGGTTGTTTTTTTTTTTAAAAAAAACCTTATAAAATCTAGGAGTTTTCAAACTAAATTTATATTAGGAAAAAGTTCTAGTTCACGTAAAAAGGAATTAGGTTTAAGACTGGAAACGACCTTAGAGGTCTTATAAGTTGACTTTTTCATTTTATAGAAAAGGATACTGAGGCCCTGAGGGAAATTCAGGGATTTATACTTATCATATAAGTAATAAGTAGAACTGAGCTTTTAACCCAGGTCATAACAATAAGTATGTAATTCTGGCTCTGGTGCTAGAAAGGACAATCTAGTCCAACCCACTTCATTTTACAAATGAGTTCACTGAGGCCTAGAGAACTTGAGAGGTTGGCCCAAGATTACACAGGTAGTAAGCATCAGAGATTTGAAATTAAGACTTTTGGCCTTAACTCTTGTTATGCCACAGTTCTCTTTAACTGTCCTGACTCAGTTTCCTTGTACAAGTTTCCCTTGTCTCAGTCTTCCTAATTACTCCCCTAAGCTGTAAATCTCCCTCTAGTCCATGAAGGCTGAGGACCAATTAGTCTAAGGTTATAAATTGTTAGCCCAAGCAAGATAAACCAGAGAGTAGACTTCCTGATTATCTTCTGTCCTTGAGAATTTACAACATCCCTCTAAAATATTCCAAGATATTTCACTGACATCTTTATTTCTGGGTTCCTTTTTGATTCATAGTCTTTTCCAGCTGGGCTTTTCCTGCTCTTTTTCCCTCTTCTTTGTCTCACAAAAGGTATATAAAGGTTAGAGATTCCTCCATTCATTGCTGGAGAATGGCGGCTGGCTGTGGATGCTGGACGCTGGATTCTTTGAGATGATAGTCTCCTCCAGACCTGGGACCAACATGAATTCCTTGGTCCCAGTATATCTTTATCTCTGTCTGGCTGGACAATTTGAGACGAGAGTCCTGTCCAGTCGATCTTACTCTCCCATTAATAAAATATTAAAAACTCTCTAATCTCTCTCCTGCCTCAGTTTCTCTGGCATTACACTCTAAGTTAATTTATCTTGAAAAAACTGACAGATGGCTATACAATTTATTTGCTCCTTTCTTCAAACATTTAATCTAATTTCCTTGCTCCTTCTTTATCAATATGGATTCTTCCCCCCCCCCCCCCCCCGGTTTTAAGTCTTTCTCTGTAAGGCACTAATCTAAATGATAGAATAAGCTCCATCCTTTAGATTACAGTATTGTCAAATCAAGAAGTCTACAATTACAAACTTATTATGTGCCAGGCACTGTGCTAAGTGCTGGAGATCAAAGAAAGGCAAAAAAATCCCTTCCCTCAAATAACTAATGTTCTGATATCTTGTGGTGGAGATAATACATATTCAACAATAACTACAAGAAATGATGGTAACATTCAAGGAAAAAAACAGTAATTCTGAGGATAGAGCACCATGAATGAGAAAACATTAAAGAAGGAAGAGTAATATTAAAAATGAAACATCAGATATGTTATGAATATAGATATGAATACATGAAACTCTTAAGTGGAGAATTAGAGCAATATGAAAATAAATTGTTGTTTATTACTATCTTCTTTGATCAAGCAGACATTTTTATGTCTTTCATTAATTATACCCTTCCTTATGAAAAGTTACTGAAAATTAACTTATCAGGCATTAAGAAAAAATCTTCAAGATAAAGTTAGGTGTTAAACCCTCCTTAAAGCTTTCCTTGATTCAATCTTACAAAAGTTATCACTGTCTCCTAAGTATCTGATTCCTAATTAATATAGTCTATTCACTTGTCTTTTAGCATACCCATTTTGAATTGCCATCTCATTGAAAGCACCAGTACTTCTGTCATTTGTCATCTTTTTTATCCTCCCAGTGCACAGTATACTGCATACAATGAGCACTTAATAGATGTCAGTTTAATTGAATTTGGATTTCTTTCACAGTGTGACTCACTGAATATTGCCTTAAACTAAAGAGCTGGGATAATAGGATATGTGTTGGATTTGATATTCTGGAAAATAACTTTTAGAACTGCTAGGTACTTGAAGTCAATGGCATAAATTAAAAGTCTAGAGCTCAAAGTAAAACTTTATAGTGATTCCCTATTTACCTCTCCTTTTTCCTTCCTCCATACATAAATACTTTCTCCCTGCATCATTTCATGAGATTTGAAGAATAAGGGGCCCTTTGGGAGTTTTTAACACAAATAATGATTTTCTAATGATCATAGACTGTGGATTTATTGTGATAGTTTCTATCAGTTCTTAATTGATTTCAATCTTTTCCTCCTTTTGTACTACTTTCTGACAAAACAACTACAACAAATTTCATAAATTTGAAACTGTCTACCAATTGTTGGAATTCCACATTTTGTGTCAAGATAGTGAAATCACTGAAAGCCAACAAAGGGAACAAATTAGTTCACTGGATAGGGATAGCTAACTAATTTGACTGACAGAGTGATTGACAAAAAGTGAACTGTTTGGACTTCTTGATTCAGCTTGAAAGCCGTAGTTGAACATCAAAAATAGCCACTTACTGCCATTCCTAGTAGAAACTAGCTTTGATATGAAAATGATTACTAGCGATGGAGGGGAAAAATCTGTAGGGAAAATCTTTCCAGATAGCCTGTTATTTCACATTTAACAATTTCAGACAGTTAGACTGGCAAATGATAAAGATTTTCCAATTAAGTGTATATTAACTTATTAGGAGTCTGCAATCCATGTACATAATTAGAAAATTTCCTATGATTTGCCAGCCAAACTGTATAGAATAATTTTTTTCATGCATTTCATAACTTAATTTGCTGGTATAAACGTATATTTGGAGGAATTTGTTTCAGAGAAAATCTATTTACCAAAAAACTGTTTTCTTGTATCATCTACATCTGTATAATAGGATAATACTGTTTTAGCTGTTTTTAGTTTTGTACCACTTGCCTTTGTTTCTCCTTTCTTTTTTCCTTTCATTTTTCTATTGATGAATTCTATTTATTAAAATCTATTTTAAAAACTGATTTTAATGGTGACTTTAAGATGATTTACCTAAGGAAAAACAGGGTGAGTGGTCCATAACCTTCATCCTGCTGCTGGAAAGATTGAGACTGGCAGATCTCTTGAACTTGGGAACTACAGTAGGCTAAGTTAGTATCTGCACTAAGCTCAAAGAGAGAGAGAGAGAGTAAAGAAAGAGGAGGAGGAGAAAGAGAGAATATAATTTAAAGCTTTCTTGCTAATAGGCAGGAGGTAAGTTCATGAGCAGCCATTAAATTTCTAGTTTGAATAAGATAGGGAAAGCCAGTCTCAAAATAAAACAAAATTAAATTATTAATTTCTTTGATATTTAAAAATTTCTTCTCATAATATACATTTATGTGATGCTTTTACATGCATAGCGTCAGTTGAAGTCATTAGGCAGAATGGAGCATTAAAGATGTACCGGAAGACCATTGGATTGGCTAACTACATGACCTTGAACATGACTCTTAATTTCTCCAAGTCTCACTTTATTTTTCTGTAAAATTAAGAAGCTGAACTAGGTGATCTCTGAGTTCTCCTAACCTTAAAATTTTATGACTAGTCCAATAACTTTGGTTAACGACAAATTCTCTAAGAAATAGTTTTTATGGGATTTCAAGTGATCTCTGTGCAAATTTCTCCTTCTTTATTCCACAATTTGCACAGAGGTCACTTGAAATCCCAAAACAATGTTTTCATGAAGGGAGTATGATATTCACAGTGGAAGGAAGATCACTGGACTTGTAGAACAACAAAAAGAACAATGGACTTGGGGGTCAAAGATTAAGTTCAAGTCTAGCCTTTTCATTTACTACAGGCTTCACTTTAGGCAAGGCTTTGAACCTTTCAGTTTTTCAGTTTACTGTTCTGCAGAATGATCGGATTAGATGATCTCTAAGTCTCTTTCAGTTCTCAATCAAAAATTGAGAAAGATTTCTTCAAAAACACTTCTCTCCAACAAAGACAATGGAACTTCGTCATTTGGATTCCAACATCACAGTATCCAGTATGACATATGTGGAAATGACACTAAAAAATTGCCAAGATGGCAAGAAATCCTGGATTAGTTCAAGTATACTCAGAAAGCATTCTTGGTAAAGATGACTCAGCTATGAGAATTTTGAGAAATAATTCTTAAGATTCCTGATGGGAATGGGAATATACCAAAAGTGGGGGGCAAAGTCTCAAAATTTAGTTCTTCCATACACACCCCCCAAAAGGAGAACTGATGGAGAAAATTATGGAAAAGTTTATATATTCCTGTTTTGTAAAATTTTAAATGAAAATATCTTTATCCATAGATTTCATCCATGTCAAGGAGAAATCCTTAAAAAAAGATTTAAGAAGGTTCTCTCAAGTGATACAACTTTATAGTCACACAATTGACTGAAAAATATACTGAATACAAGATCCCACTCTTCTTGTTGTATAAAGCCTTTAAAATTCTCTCCCAATAAGGTATCTTCATATGCATGCCATAATCAAATGAAATCTCTTAAAAGATATGACAGTAGAGAAAACTTTTATTTAGAAAAATTTAACTTCCTTAATGACCACAAAACATTTATATTTTAGCCATATTTCTGCCAAAATGTCATCATGAAAAGTGTTTTGGTATTTTGAGAAGTAAATTTCATATATTTGGATAATTTTTATATCTAATCATTCCTCAGTAAGATGTTGCTATAGTAGTTATGATAAAATAGTTATTGCAAAGTACATTTATTATTTTTACCTCATTCTATTGATCTCTTTTGATATGACTCAAATAAAAATGGTTGCTATCCTGCAATTATTATTGTAGGTTAAATAAAAAGGCTGCTTTTTGTTATTGTATGAAGGGATTGGAATGCAAGCTTATCTTCTGTATGTTTGTTGAAAGCATTTTTAGGACAAGTCTTCTAACAGACAAGTTGACAGGGAGGACATATTCTTATTCTCTTCTTATATGATTGTAATTTCTTTTGCTAAGTCAATATGTTTTAGAAACTTTTTCCTCTATGTAGTTTTAAGATTAAGTATTCAGTATGACTGAATACAATTCAATACATACATGCATACATATATATATGTGTTTAATTTTTTTTTAAGTCTGCACAAATCTACCTTATCTCTTTCCTCCAAATGAGAACAAAAGAAAAACAAAAACCTTGTTGCAAACATGTATAATCAAGCAAAATCAATTTCACATTGGATATATGGGTATTCTCATACATGTGTGTCTATGTATATGTGTGTGTGTCTATATATTTTATTCTGTACTCTTGTGTCCAAGGATCTTTTTTAGTTTGCATTTGTTGTCCCAAGGATTTTTCACCTATTCATTTTTTAAAAAGATGATTTTAATCACCTAATTATATCTTTCTAGCTAAGTGATATATTTTATCATTTTATTACATAAATATTCATCAATCAAGTTTATTTCTGCAATAAAATATTTCTTGCCATAAAATAATTAGTACAAATCTGTACAGTATTATATTGAAAAAAGAATATCCCTGAGACATTTGAGTTTCAGTAGTCACGATTTTGTATTATTTCACTGTGATTACTATACATATCCCTTGACAAAGATATCATAGAATGCATTTTCCCAATGTTATTAGATTTAAATGTGCTCATCTGAGTGATTATCAGAGGAAATACAGAAACCTGGTAGTGATTCATAAGAAAAAAACAAGGACTAGAGAATGAAAAAAACAAATCAAATAAAGCAAACAGAGAAATTTCTACTACTTAAAAGTGAACAGAGACATCGGTTTCAGTTTTGCCTATTTTGGAGGGTTAATGGAAAAATCACTAGCCTTTTAATGAGAAGATCTAGCTTTGATTTTTTTACTTTGATGCTTTTGTTATCTTTTTTAGCTCTTACCAGTAAAGGAAATAAGAAGAATTAAGTGATATAGCAGATAGAATGCTGGGCCTAAAGTTAGGAAGACTCACCTTTGTGTTATCTAATAGTTGTGTGATCCTGGACTTAACCCTGTTTGCCCCATTCCTCATCTGTAAAAAGAAGGAAATGGCAAATTGTTCCAGTATCTTTGCCAAGAAAAACCTCAACTAGGGTCACGAAGAGTCAAGCATGACTCAAATGACTAAACAGCAACAAGAAAGAAATAGGCTGCTTCAGCTTTTAGACAGATTGTAAGGAATTTTAGTAGAAGCTTAAATGGTTCCTCATCAGGGACATTGTGGAGGGGAAACCCTGTTAAGATACAGATTGAACTAAGGCTTTCTGAAGTCCTTTCCAATTCTGAGCTTTTGTGGTTCTCTGCTTGATAGTAATGTGGTCCTGAGCAAGAACTCTATACTTACCAAGCCTTAGTTTTCTTACAGATAAGATGAAGATAACAGGGCAACTTGTCTCTCAGGGTTCTTATGAGTAAAGAGGTGTGCCAATTTTTTTTGTTGTTATAAAAAAATCTAGGAATGTGTTTAGTCAATCATTCCTATTCTTCCCTGTTTAGACAGTTACTAACTACTCGCTTTTCCCCTTCTATTTATAAACTTACTCAGGTCTACCTTTAAAACATTGCACTTGGCCCTCTTATCTCTGCAAAATATTCCTCTATGGATCTCTTTTCTAATTATGAAATTACTAGACTACTTTACACTCACTGCCTCTACTTCTTCAGTACCCAAGTCACTTCTCAGCCCTTTATATAATCTGACTTCCTATCATATGCACTTCTCCTTTCACATAGCCATAGTCCTAGTTGAGATCTTCATCATTTCTCATCTGAACTACTATACTGGTCTCCTAACTGATCTTCCTGTGTCTCCTTTCCTTAACATTTTCTTGTAGCTTCCCATTGACTTTAGGATAAAATTAAAACTCCATACTCTTTTTAAGGCCCTCCCTAATTGAGCTCCCTCTTTTCTTTTCAGATGTGTATTCTCCTTCAAAAAAAATAAGGAAAGAGCAGATATATTCGATCTCTTAGCCCAATTGTACTGCAAATTGAATTGAATTTAGGGGCTCCCTCAAATTAATACTCTTATCCTGCTCCCTCCACGTGTTTTTATAAGCTATTCCCCATGCCAGGAACTCATTCCTTCCTCATTACTACATCTCAGAATCCTTAACTTCAAGTTTCATTGCGGTTGCTCCCTTCTCAGTGAAAATTTCCCTGATTCTCCTCCACTTTTTTATATAATGTACTTGTTTGTATATTTATTACATTCTCCAGTGCACTGTAAGTTATTCTTGGTTAAAGACTATTTGATGGTTTTGATCTTAGTATTTCTAGCTCATAGCACAATGTTGGACAATGCTAGTTGAATTAAATAGAATAAGTTACAAAAATAAGAAGAAATCTAGCTACATATGTGGAATACACCAAAACTGCTTAGAAACACAGTAATATAGAGTAGAAGTTATTTTCCCTTTCTTTCATTGCTCTTATGTTACCCCTCAGATATCTGGGTAAGTTGTATGAATCTTATCTTTAAGTAAAAGATCCTCATGAATGAATGTAGTAATGATTTAATCAGTCAGAACTCCAATTAGTACTCAGCTGCATCTTTCTAAGATATCTTGAGTGCTTATTATAGAAGTACTAATATATAAAGGGAAAATAATAGCAACCTTGTTCCTTATTTCTATATTGTCAATATCTATATGTGTGCTGAGCTTCCTTTTACTTGAAATATAAAATTTCCAAAGGTTTTAGACATTCTAGGACATAGCTATTTTTACAATAAAGATAGGAATGTCTTTGTTTTGCTCCTGCATGACTTTTTATGTGCTGCTTTTATGAGAAAAGGTGTCCTCCTTGTCTCTATTTCCTGCTGCTTTTCCTGGTAGTGGTACATTGCTGACCTGATAGCGCATTTCTGAAACATTGAATCTGAAACACTGACATACTTCTCAGTGATGAAAATAGAAATTATTTACTCTAGGAAATCTGTGTGTTACTGTTAAATCATTTGCATACTGGAGGAAGGAGAGGTTACAGAATTGAGTTCCCATGTGTTTTCCTACTCTCCACCTCCCCATGTTTCCATCTCTGCTCAAATAAGAGGAAAATGTACTCTTGCTAATAGTATAAACAGAATTTTCCCCCCTGAAAGCAATAAAAAGAAATAAAATAGTATTTTTTTCCCTTCTGAAAAATCTCCCAAGTTAATTTGTAGATATGAATATGGTGGTCTTATCTAGTCCCCTTTTCTTTAGGGTATCATGCCTAAACTCCTAAAATAGAGTCTTCTGAAGCATCAGGGTGTCATCTATTACAGTCTATTTCAGTGTCTGTCTTAGTTTTATGAAGCTTTTTCTTATGTTTTCTTATATATTATATATCATGTGTATTCTATTTCTTCTCAAATTTTTTTGCTGCTTTTATAGCAGTATGATTAGCATTAAAAAAGCATTGGATTTTGAATGTTAAGAACTGGATTTGAGATACGGCTTCAGCACTTACTATTTGTCTGCTATTGCATCACTTGCTCTTTGTAGATCTCAATTTCCTCATATAGAAAAGAGGATACATGTTCTATCTACCTAATAGGCTGGTTGCATGAAAAGTATCTGCTTTGTAAAATTTTATGTTTGTGTGAATGATTATTATTTTCTAAAACCCCATCCCATTTCTATATATTGCTTTGAAATATAGAAGTTGGCAAGCTTGGCCCCAGAGATGAGAAAATTTGCCTTCCTCTTTTGAAGATTTAGAGGCTCTGAGTGTAGAACATTGCATATACAGCTCAGCTGATGTGCTAGTTAGTTTACTTCAGCTTTTTTTCCTGCATTTTTCCCCTCTCTTTTTTTATCCTTGGGGACAAGGTTTTTGGTTTTTTTTTTGTTTTTTTGTTTTTTTTTGTTTTTTTTTGTTTTTTTGGTTTTTTTTTTGGTCTGGATATAGGAGAGTAGGAGGGATATATTTAGAAATGAAAGGGATGTAACAACAAAAGATATAAATAATTTTCATAAAAATGTGGAGGTTAAATTAGTTTTCAAATAAGGAATGATCATTTTTTGGCTTGTGTATATCGTATCTACTATTAATAGATCTTAGTTTCATGTCAGCTTTTTAAATAACAGTTGACTAATGTGCAGTTTATGGTCCATTATGACAACCTAAGCTTTTTCTTCCTGGTTTGACTTCTTCCCTTCTGGCCACAGGATGAGAGAATTAATATCCATTCACTAATAAACTGAATAAAAAGCATCAGCTTGGCTAAAAGTAAATGCCCTTTTGTTTCATTCAAGTAAAAAATCATCTTACAATTAAAAATGAATAAATTAAAGTATTTTATAGGCTACTTTAAGAACAAAGTTTTAGGTATTTATGATTTCATTATAACGCAGTGTAGACTAATTGGTACAAAAGAACAAACTAATGATCTTGAGATTTAGATTACAGGCCTGACCTTTGGAAAATTGAAAGATATGAAGTTTGTCATCAGCATACTGCAATCTCTCCTCCTTTTGTAACCTTCTGTACTTCTTTAAGCAACCTTCCATGTGACAAAAGATTCATTGTTCTTCTACTCTCTTATCTTATAAATCTGCTCTGTGACATAGTGGATAAAGCATTAGTCAGAAATCTGGCCTTAGACACTTACTAGCTATGTGACTCTAAATAAGTTGCTTACCCTCAGTAACTAAGGGTTACTGTAAAACTGTAAAAAGGGAATTATATTAATATCTACCTCCTAGTGTAATGAGAATAAAATCACATAATATCTATAAAGTGCTCTGCAAATCTTAAAGAGATATTAGTTTATATACCAGATTGTATAGATGACGTATTGGAAAAGAGCTGATGAAACTAATTCATACCAAGAGGGATGCCTGAAAATTGATATAATATACTGTATTTTAAGGCAAATGATTTATGAACCTTTTCACTTCAGGGAATTAATTTTCACTGGTAAGATTTCAAGTATCACTGATAGGCTAGTGAGGTCCTATTTTTGTGAGTTAGAGACCTTTCTTGGGATTCTCAGATCATATGTCATTCCCACTTATGTAAAAGATTATCCCTATCAGCATGTTTCCTTATTCCTCATTGTAAAATTTTAAGAAGAAAAATTCAATTCTCTTCTCTTTCATTTTTCCATCTGTAAGATTGAGGTTGTGCTTTTTTTGAAGAACCATATCCTATTGCAACATATCCAACATATAAAGGACTGCTTGCCATCTAGGGAGGGGGTGGAGGGAGGGAGGGGAAAAAAAATCGGAACAGAAACGAGTGTCAATATAAAGTAATTATTAAATAAAAAATTAAAAAAAAAAAAAGAACCATATCCTAGTACTAATGCAAGGCAGTATATTCAGTATTCTTTACTCTTTGACATGTGTTTTGTTCAAGTAACAAAATTTGAAAAATAAATGCTGTAATGTAATTGGGAGAATAATTCTGAATTAGTGATTGAGAATTTTTTGGCCTTATTTCTATATGTTTTTAATCCTATGCTATTATTTTCTCCTTTAAAAATAGAACTACATCTCTCACTGTGAGCTATATTAAAATGTAGTTATTGACATTGAGTCCAAACTGAAAGATAGTAGACTAGACCATATTCTTCTTCATTCTTTAATCATGCTCCTTAAATAATTGGAATTCCTAGGAGTTTAGTTCCTTTAGGCCAGGGTTTCTTAAATTTTTCCACTCATGACCCCTTTTTGCCCAAGAAATTTTTATGCGACTCCAGATATATAAAACAGGTATGCAAACCAAACATTTACTGATAATAAATCATAAAATCATGACCCCCCACATTCAGTTATGACACCCCACATGCAATCCCACAGTTTGTTTTATTTATATATATGTTATGTCTTAGGCCATTAACATTTTCTAGAGCTTGATGGATGTTCTTAAAGAAACTTGTTATTAAGATTATAATATCCAGACATCTGAGAATATACCCAAAGTTCCACATAAAACAAGAGCATAACAAGGCACTTGGTTTGATTTTGGCGTTTTTTTTAAAACTTTCTTTTTTCAACAAAAGGACTATAATGCCAAGAAAATTTATTCCCATTTCTGATCCTTACAATGTGTGTGACCATGAACAATTTATTAACCTTTCTGAGCCTGTTTTTCCATCCGTAAAATGGAGTTGTGATATCTGTAGTATCTATTTCATAGGTTTGTGGATCAAATTTGCATACATGTAGAAGACATATACACACGTATACACACACACACACATATATATAATGTTCTAAATTGTCAAATATTTTATAAATGTCATATTATTAACATGTATTTGATTTATGAGAAGTCAAGTTGTATGTATTTGATTGAAAGCTCAAAGTCATCTTTGAGCAGTGACAAATAGGGATGCAATTTTCCTTTAGCAAAAATGGTTCTATAATAAATGTGGAGATATGTGTAGAGGAATTCCATATGTTTAATATATATTAGATTACTTGCTGTCTAGGGGAGGAGGTGGGAAGAAAGGAAGGAGAAAAAAAATTTGAAATACAAGGTTTTGCAAAGGTGAATGTTGAAAACTATCTTTGACATATTTTGAAAAGAAAAAGCTACTATTAGAAAAAATAATGATGGGCGGGGGAGATAGAAATGCTTCTGGTTCTGGTTCTGTCACTAACTAGAAATGTGGCCTTGGCTATTTTCTTAACCTTCATTGATTTATCTTATCTGTAAAATTCTAGATGATCTCTAAGGATCCTCCAAGTCCTAAAATTCTATGATTCTTTGAAATAGTCTCTGAACAAAAATGTAGTAACAGAGGGGCAGACTAGAAGACAGAAAAAAGTAAGCATAAAGTAAGCAATAAAAAAAAAATGTTATTTTCAGTTCCAAATGTTCACTTCACTGCCATCTTCTCCCCCATTTTTTGAGAGGCAAGAATTATACTATCCATTACACATATGAAGCCTACAGTTTAGCATTTTATAAAGCAAATATTTAGATATAAAACAGAGAAAATTAATCAGAGAAAATTAGAAGTTGGAGAATGGTTGAAAGAAATGTTTGGAAACTTCCAATGGAATTGGAAATAATAATGTATAATTTGATTGTTTTGCCGTTAAATTTTTTTTTGTCATTAAAGAGCTGTAATAACTATATTAAGCTATATGCTCATATCTTTATATAATACAAATGCAGTTTTATCACAAACCTAGGGCTTTACAAATTCTTTCCAACATTCCAAATGCACTCTAGGGATCTTCTTTTGGTTCTAAATAGTACTTTTTGGTAGCCCTCATTAGCCTTTTTCAAATTCAGTTATAATAATTAGGTAAGTTAAAATGAATGAAGAGGAAACTAGAAATGGTGGACCCTACCAGGAATTATACTCTCAATATTTTTTTTAATATTCCTAATGATTTCTTTTCAACAGGGATCCACTTTTTGGACAGCAGAATGCATGTAGCTATATTGTAAAAACTTTTGATAACCTTAAATCACACTCATTTTCTGGAATGGATGGCCTCATGGTGGGAGGGACCACATATCTGTTCCATACCAGCACAACACATTTGCTTGGGGATTTAACCATTTGTTTTGTTTCTCATACAAATATAAGAGAATATTTCACACATTCTTATAATTGTGTTCTCTCCCAATATGTGGGAAAGACATAAAGTTGCATCAGTTGATTTTTTTTATTATGAACCTGTCAGATATCAATTAATTTGAACAGCTCCTTATGTAAAGAGCAAAAAAAGATAATTGAATGTACCATGAATGTTTATAATCAATTTGCTTTTTTAAAAAACCCCTATTACATTTTTTACCCCTATTACATTTAATGTAATAGTATAAACATTGCCTTGATTATCTTTGTATACTTCTCAACTTCTCTTTCCTATGTATTTTTAACTGTAGCCTTGATGTTCTTTTTTACTTTATGACAATTATCCATCCCCCTGTTTTCTCCTGCCCAGCATCCCAAAATAAACGTCTTCTCATATAAAAATAGGCATAATCATCAAAACTAATCCATGCTCTTTCTTTGTCTGAAAAATGTATATGTCATTTTATCAATCAGTCAAAAAAGCATTTATTAAGTGTAATAATCAGGCACTGTGCTAAAAACTAGGGATACAAAGAAAAGCAAAAATGTAGTTCTTATCTGAAAGAGCTCATATTCTAATGGGGGAAATAACTGTTTATATACAAGATATACTCAGTGTAAAAAGAAAGTATTTCAGAGCCAAGGCATTAAGAGGAATGGAAGAATATGGGGAAAGAGGGAATGAGGGTAAGAGAAATGGCCAGGAAAAGTTTCCTGCACAAGGTAGGTTTTAAGCTGCATCATGAGGGAAGTCAGATTGCTTCCTTAAACTGAGGGAAAGCATGGAGTTGGGGAAGTAGGTTTTATGTGGAAGGAAGAGCACTTAGGCTACTGGATCTAGATTATATAGTTGTGTAGAGGTGAATAAAGTATAAGAGGATCAGAAAGAGGTAGGAAAGGGCCATGTTTTAAAGGGTTTAAAAAGTCAAACATTTTTTATTTGATTCTGGAGATAATAAAGAACCACTGGAATTTACTAAGTAGAAGAGAGATATGGTAAAAGCTGTACTTCAAGAAAATCACTTTGGTAATTTATTGAAGGATAAATTGGGGGTAAGGAGAGCCTTAAGACAGGAACCAAGCATTAAGCTATTGTGGTAGTCCAGGCATGAGATAATGAGAGACTGTATCAGAGTGGCAGCATGTGAATGAAAAAGCGATATTCCTGGGTCCTGTTGAGAAGGTAGAAATAACAAGATTTGGCAACATTATTCATGTTCATTAACATATTAGCGGAAGGATTCAAGGATGAAAATGATGTTACAAGTAGGAAGGAGGATGGTGCCTTTTGATGACAGTAATAGGGAAGTTTGGAATGGGAGGACTTGGGCAGAAAGATTGAGTTATGTTTTGAATATATTGAATTTGAATTGTCAATGGAACATCCAGTTCAAAATTTCCAGAAGGCAATTGATGAATCGAGAATGGAGTTCAGGAGAACCCATTGGAATTAATAAGATTATCAAACAAGATAGTATAGAAGGAGAAGAAAAGAGTGCTTAGGACAGAAGTTTGGGGGACACCCACAATTAGTGAGAATGGCTTTTTTTTTTATTAAGTGCAAAATACCAGGTACTAAACCAAAACCAGGGATGAAGGTCCAGCAACAATGAAGGGACTATTTGGGAAGCAAAAGAGGAGAAACCTTGAAGAAGAGTGAATATTCCAGCAGAGAAGAGTGATAGAAGGTGTCAGAGATTTACATTTGACAAATGAGAAATTGCTGGTAACTTTAGAGAGTTTTAGTTGAATAAAATTGCAAAGGGCTTAGAAATGAGTGAAAGAAGGAAAAATTGAGACATTCAGGATAGAATTCTTTCTGAAGGGAGTTTAGCTTCAAAAGCAAGGAAAAAACAGCAAATAGGTCTGGTAGGCTCAAATGAGCATGTTTTTAAAGAATGGAGAGACAAAGATCTGTTTTTAGGTAGCAAGAAAGTAGTCAATAGATGAGGGAGACTGAAGATTAGTGAGAGAGTGGAAGAGGTTGAAAGAAGGAAGAAAGAAGGGAGAGAGGGGGAAAAAGAGAGGGGGGGGGAAGAGGAGAGAGAGAGAAAGAGAAAGAGAGGAGAGAGGAGCAGAAAATACAAGTTACTTAATATTTAACTAATATTAGTTAAAATATCATGAACATAGCTTATTGCATGTTGTCTCTCCAGGGTCAGGACTGTCTTTTGACTTTTTTGGTACCCCAGGTGCTTAGCAAAGTACCTGGCACATGTAGGTACTTAATAAATATTAACTGATTGATTGACTAGTTACCGGAACCTGACATGACTACATTCAGTTCCTTATCTTAAAATAACTTTCAAATGCATTTAAATTGCCATGGTGAAGAATTTAGCAATGGATGAGATTCTGAATACTGTTCAAGAAAATGTGCTACTAGAAACACCTTGTAACAATTTCTCCTATAACATGGACCTTCATATGAAGCACCAAAGATTCTGTCTGAGTAAAGCACAAGTGCATTATCATCCTGGGATTGGTGCTGTAACACCATCCTACATATTGAACTGCTAGAATCTAGGAGCTAAAGTGCCAAAAACAATACTGGGCCAATAATATTAGCCTTTTCAAAATATTTATGTTTAGGGTTACCAAAGGCTATGTAATAACCCAATTAGTAAATTAAGGAAGTATGGATGAGAAATTCCTACAAATAGTTCAATATGTAGAAGTATCTGTGTAAGTCAGAAAGTGACAGGAAAAAAACTCATAATATTTTCTAATATTTCTCATACAAAACCAGTCCCATATGTGTGATATGCTTATATTACATGGTGATACCATTTAGGTTCTATTGATATCAGTGGGTGATGTCATCTGAGGCTATACCATCACCAGTAGAACATTGAGTTAATTTCTTCCATAGTCAATAAATATTAAACATGATTTATTGCAGTGCACTAAATTATATGTTGTGGTATGGTATAGTGAGCCAGGTAAGATCAGGTCACCACCAAAGTTGATCCATGGGCATATTTCTTGACCTGTCAGAACCTCAGTTTCTCTAATAGGAATAATAGAATCTAAATAATAATAGCATCTAAAGTGCAAGAGACACGAGAGAGAGACAGAGAGAGAGAGAGTAGCTCTTACTAGCTAACTAACTAAGCAGTGTTAATTATCCCCTCTGTAACAGGTGCTGAGAATATAAAGGCTACCACCTCATTTTACAAATGTCAAAATATATCAAGCAAGGTTAAGTGATGTATGTGCCCAGTGTCACACAGGCTCAGGCCCTGGATCTTGGGACTCCAGAGCTAAGGCTGCTTTTACAATAACATTCTCCACATGTATAATGACAACAGCTGACATATATAATTTTATTTCTACATTTTATTTATTATTTATCAATATTTTAATATTTTATATTGTATATAATGTTAAGTTTCCAATTATTAGCCATGTATGATATAACCTATTTTATGGAATTGTTTCGAGGAAAATTATTTCATATACTTCAAAGTGTTCAATGAGAATTATTATCAATATAAAATGCAGCCCTTGACCATCATAAAATTTATAAATTAGTTGAGGATCAGGCAAAAACATAGGTGACTATATTCATAGTCTCACATGATGAATTTAGAGACGTATAAAACACATTGTTCTATGTAAAGTTGATTTCCTAATTGTGTTTATGGATCCATATTCCCAAGAGGCCTCTGGAAATTTTTCTGAGGAATAAAGAAAGCAGTCTGTTAGTTTTCTCCACGTTCTCTCCTTTGAAACCTTTAAAAAAAGATTTCAGTGCACAACCCTGAGAGAAACGGTTCTCCTTCCTACCCGCCTCTCACCCCACCCCTAGAGTTACAATTTCATCTTTTCCTTATCTTTATGTAGCACAACGGGTCAATATGTGTAAGTGAAAACAGACCAACTTGGCACTACAGGATCATTCACTTGCTCCTGGATGGATTCCCTCCCATTATTTCAGTTTTCATTAAAACTTTGTGATGTGAAAAGGGAGCCAGATTCTCTATCTTCGCCATAAGTTCATGCTATTTTGAATTACTGGCTCCTTCAACACCAGCATCAGAATAGGAAACATTTGGGGATGGCAGAAGATTAACTAAAGATGCAAAATACACATTCCTAATCTACGTTAGACTAAAATGTTATGATCAAATCTGAACTACCATAAAAATCATGAGACTTTCCCATAGTCATCCTTTGAATGTCCATTTATATCATTTTTCAATGTGGAATTCAATGTCCATCTGTAACACTGTTTTACAAACCACATTGTATTTGACAGAACAAATTAAAATGAACTTATATTAATAAATAATGCTATGCTTTGAATGAGGGAGATGTTATGCAACTATTGTTAAATGCTATAATGAATTTGTAAAGCCTTACTTTTAATACTCTACTTTTTGTCCATTTAGAGTAAGTTTGTGACAAACATTTGACATTGTAGGAGGTCAATATTTTTTTCTCCTAAAAGAGGGAGGCTAGTTATGATGAAGATGGAATGCTTTTATGCTAAACTATTATGTATCAGCTATCTGTGAGACTATAGGGGATTTTGTTTGTGGGGGCTTTGTGCGTGTGAGTGCTAAATTTCTGTGTGTTTCCTCTGCTTTATAGGCTGGAAAAAGAAAGCATTCAGCAGAGCTTTAGCAGTAACGCAAAGGCCCAAGCCCTTCAGGCCCAGCAAAGAGAGCAGGAGCTGACACAGAAGATGCAGCAAATGGAAGCCCAGCATGAGAAAGCTGGTAGGTGGTCGGGAAGGATTAGAGCCTGGGCACTGGCTCACAAGCTAGGCCCACGCCTCACTGTGAAATGACATCAGGAACACCTGTAACCTTTGGCTGGCCGAAGGGAGCAGATGCTAACGACACCGGAGATTCCGAATTACATATTAGTTAGCGTTTAAAAGAGAAAATGGAAAGTATTGCCCACTGTCTGTTGATTTCAGAGTGCTGCTCTCACATCTGTTGCACCATCTGGATTATGAGTTTATTTACCTGTGTTCAAGAAACGTAAAGCTGAGAGAGACCACAACAAAGTAGAAAAACAAAGGGCTTGTTTTTGGCTGGATTTTCAGGCACACATGTTATATAAAGAAAATAGCATCAGAAGCTCTGCGGGAAATGCTCTGAGCTTACAGTTAAAGTCTCCTGAATAGCATTGAACAGTTCCCACAGTACACACATTATAGCTACTCTAAAAGCCTAATGAGTTTGCCTCAGCATCCAAACTGGAGAAAAGCTTTAGCCATTAATCGGTTCTTAATTCACTGTCGCAGCTGGATGTAATTCAGTGCCTCCAAATTGATATGTTCCTTTATTTAATCTTTGCAGCCTCGAACATTTTTAGCATTTGTATGATCCTTCTCCCCACCAAATCTAGAAAGGATGTTTAATCCTTTGCATTCTTCAAGTTATTGCAACTGCTGTTAAAATTCACTAATACAAGGCATTGACCACAGCTGGCAACTTGGCTAAAAACTGCCGTCTTTCATCACATTGGTTTCTTTCTGCAAATTCAGTTGGCCAGTAACTCTACTTTTCATTTGAAAGTAAAATGCACTTTCAAACTCTGCAGTTTGATTTGTTCAGTCACAGTCACCTTTAGTCCTTTTCAGTGTCCAGTTGGGTATGTTTACAGATAGTGTTGGTCAAAACAAGACAGTATCAATTATTACAATTTCATGCCATAGATTCTATAAGGAGTATGTATTATTAAGAGAGAAAAAGATTGGTCATTTCTTTCCCCAAAATTTTATTGTTACTTTTAGAATATTGAGATATAGTTTGTTTTGTAAACCATACACTATCAATCACTAATTATTTTATACCTAAAGCTTATATGTTTTATTGTATGCTTCATATAGAATGTTTGATAATTCATGCATGCCCTGGTTAATATTACCCATATTGTTTCTTGGAGAAATTATTAACTAAAGGATTTTAACTAAATAACTTAGTTCTATATTTTATTGACCTATATAATTATCTTTTCAAATTAAAAAAAGATATTTTCTTATATTGGCCCATGGCTAACAATAATAAATTCTGACTAGACTTGACCTATTGGGTTATTTTGCCACCAACATGAGAGAGAGAAAATTATGGGATAAATTGTTCCAGGCTGCCACTGCTACCAGAGGCCCAGTGATTACGGAGCCTTAGGCAGAGCATCTGAAGGCTTGATCCAGAGTAATTTACCATCTTTAACACTTCTTTGAACACATTTCTTTTTTACAGGTAATTTCCATTTCTTCAGGTGCTATCAATACATTTTTGAAGTAGTTCCTACCAAACCAGTATTCCAAGGGGAAAAATATCATGGGAGGGACAGAAGAGGAAAGGGGCAAGCAAATACTTTCCTGTTCAAAGTTGAGGAATAAAAAGACTATAATATATATATATATATATATGTATGTATATATAGTACATGAAGTAAATGCATTATACCAAAGAATTGTCTAATAAGTTTCCATTCATCTCATTCTATATTTGTGAAAAATTAATTAGGTAACACTTTGAATTTATAATAAATAATAAATAATCATTGTAACTAACTAGCATTAGGATATTCATCTGTTGCTTTGCAAAGGTATTCTGACATGTATTTTTAAAAATTTTGATCAGCATATGTGTGATTGAGGCCTTTGTTAGTTTTGTGATATTTACAAAACTGAATTCCTCAGGAAATTTATACAAAAGTAGAAAATGCCCTTTGAACCTAAGGGTCACTGAAAATGACCTATGAAAAACAAGGTCTCTATTTTTTCATATGTGATAACATTGCAAAGCTTCAACCATAATCATCTTAATTGCTTGGGATGGGGGAATATTGTTATTTCTAGAAAATGAACGATTTTCATTGCTGAGCTCCCAGAATACGTTTATGGCAAAGTTGAAAGAAGAATGCCGTCTGTTAGCCCAGAAATTGGAAGAAATCACAGACAAAAGCAGGTAAGCCAAAGTAGGTCATATAATACTTTATTTGTAAGATTTCTATTATTTATCTTCTGAAAAGGTAGAACAAGCATTTTGTCTACTCTTTATATAATTAAATGGAACTGTCTCTTGTAGATGCTAATATTCTTTAAAATAAATGCTATTCTCTTTTTGAATGTTTTCCCAATTGTTATACCTGCATTGCTGGTTTTACACATGTGCACATGTGTGTGTGTGTGTGTGTGTGTGTGTGTGTATTGTCAATGTGTACTACCCTAAAACAGATACAAGAAATAGGTAATTACAGAAGAGAAAATTTCAGAAGGAAAATTATTTAGCAAAATATGCCAGTGTACCAAGGAGTTGGATATGTTATCAGTTTGTGGGGACTCTCAATTAATGTTGGTGGAACTCTCTCAACTGAAATAGATACAAACCTTTGTAAGTCTTAATAGATTAAAATTGTAATAATAATAGTAATATCTAGCAGTTGCACAGTACTTTAAGGTTTGTAAAGTACTTTACATACATAACTTAATTTATCTGCTCCTCACAATAACCCTGTAGACAAATAATTAGGGTATCATTGCCTGAGACAGTGAGAAACCAAATAAGTGACTTGCCCAGGTTCATAAAGCTACAGACTTAAAAAGATAGATCTCAACACCAATCTTCCTGATTCTGTCTATTGCCTCTCCTTTTTCAAAATATTCTTATAGAAACACAGTAAATATCTTACCTTAAAAAAGAACAATTTTATGCCAAAATTATCAGCACTATCTCCTAATGAACAAATAAAAAGTAACTTTTAGTCATATATTTCAGTTAATTGTTTGTGTTTCCTCTCAATAGAAGGGGCATGTTTCAGAAACAAAATCATTTCTGAAATGTGCTTTATTATGGAAGAAGCAACCAGAGAAATGCCAATGCTCTTTTGTAGCTTTTTATTAATTTGGACCTTTATGTGAATTGTTTTTCATGTTTTTATAGCCAGCCATATGTTCCCAGAGAATATTTATTTTTCCTTGGTTAGATTAGGTACCATAATCAATCATTCAGCAAGTATTTATTAAATGTCTTCTATATAAGCCTAAGTGTATTAGTTAAATTGAAAGAATTAATTCAGCTTTGAAGATGCCTGAGGAGAAACTGGGCTACCAGTGCCAAGTCTAATACTAGGTAACTGATCATGTTCAAGTCAATGAGCTTCCTTCTCATCTACAAAACAAATAACTAATTCCTAAAATTCCTCCTATAGCAATATTTGCTAATTTTTAAGCTAATTTTTAAAATGTAATTTGAATATAAAAAAAATTTCATGGATTATACAAAAATTCACTAAGTATTGTAAAAGAGAAAGTCAAAATAAATGTTATATAACATAACAATCTGATAAAATAATGCAGGTAGTTCTAGGGATCTGCATCTCTTCTATTTTTTTTCAGAATATTTTTCCCAGTTTAATTACAACAGCATAAAAACAAACCAATGTTTTATGTATCCATGTTGAGAAAGAAAATTTCAGGAGTATCAGAACACTGCTTCTTTATTAGAACACTTTTTCTTGAATATCCAACAACTACAAGTGGCAAACTAATAAATGGTATCTCTCTTGGGCAGCTGCAAAATCCAGGAGTACCAAAGACCTTACTCTTTCCTCTTACAGTGTCTGTGTATGATCAAAGTCCCTCATGTCTAATTGGACAATACATTGATTGGTTTTGACTAACTAGAAAAGCATATATATGACCATCAAACTGATTTCAAAGGAAACTCAGGCAGGACACAAGGAATTCTGGAACTGGCATACTGTTAAGCAGACATGGACCATTTGGGAAACATGTTAATTAGGGGTGATGAAGAACAAGAAATGAAGAGATTTGCTTCGTCAGTTCAGTCATTCAATTGTGCACAACTCTTCATGACCCATGGACCATAATATGCAAGGACCTTCTATCCTCCACCATCTCTCACCATCTGAAGATACTTGCACCATTTTCATAGATTAATTAAAGGTTTGGGGTTTTTTTATGATGGGGCAAGGTCAGTAGGAATTAATTTATTTCTCCAAAGAAAACACCAACATAAGGATCTCTAGTTGTTTTGGAGTTTTTTAGGTTGATTGATTGGAGCCATTTGATTTACTTTCATTGATGCATATTACAAGCAACCACCAGAACATATATGTTATATGTAATTAACTTGTTAGTATCATGTTTTGAATTTTTAGCTCACTATATCTGAATATAACAATTTAAAATAGGGATACTGCATTTCATTTGCTACTTTGAAGAAGTCAGTGAAATAATAATAGAAAGCAAAAATTCTGATAAAAGGGATAGTAATAGAATTTCAAGTAAGAATAATTATCAGGATTTTATGGGGATGCAAATTAGATATGCATCAGTTTCACAGAGATCTAGAATATGACCAGATGAAACTATTTCTAGGCCACCAAATATCCTCTTAATTATTGATATATCTCTCCCGCCTCTTTCCTTATCTAAATTATTTATTTTAAAATTTGTGTCTTTCTCCTGGCCTCAGATGCCTCATGGTCTTGAACTTGACTTTGTAGTAGTAACAATAAAAATAATAAGTAATGTTTATATAACATTTACTGTGTACCAGAAACATTACAATTATTATCTCACTTGATCCTCACAACAACTCCAGAAGGTAGGTGCTGCTTTTATTCCCATTTTACAGATGAGGAGACCAAGGGAAACAAGTGTTAAATGACTTGCTCAGAGACACACAGCTTAAGAAGTGTCTGAGGCTGAATTTGAACTCAGGTTTTCCTGACTCCACACCAGGGCTCTCTCCTTATTTTAAAAAGTATTTTACCATGATATTAAAAGTGATTTTTTGATTAATTTAAGCGATAATACATTTAACTTCTAAAACATACTGTGTATAATGCAGAATGTGACTAGTAATATGTATATATTTATTACATATAAATATATTAAATCTGATGGTATTTTTTAGTGTTCACCTTTCTTGACTTCTCTATAATTTTTGCTATTGATGGCTACCTTCTCCCCCTTGCCCTCAAATCTCACCTCAGTCCAATTCATCTTCAACAAAGCTGTTAAAGCAATTTTCTTTAAGTATATATCTTATCCCAGCATTCACATACTCAACAGATTGCATATTCTTTATTATCTCCAAGATAAAATATAAACTTCTCCATAACTCCAATTGTTGAAGATTTAGCTCTCATCATACCATATATCTATGATGTAAAGTTGTTGGATTTTTTCCTCATCTCCAAACACCCTAGCTGTAAAAGAGATTGAATTTAGTTTTTGAAACATTAAAAAAAAAAAAACTTTGAGAAGCCTCTAAAATCATAATAACTAGCATTTATTTATGTATAGATTTTTTTTTTTTTTTGAGGCAATTGGTATTAAGTGATTTGCCCAGGGTCCCACAGCTAGGACATGTTAATAAGTGTCTGAAGTCAAATTCGAACTCAGCTCCTCCTGACTTCAGTGCTGGTCTTCTATCCACTACACTACCTACCTGCGTCTATATATAGCTTTTAATTTGCAAAACACTTAATATCTCGTTTGATCCTCACAACAAAATTGGGAGGTTGGTGCTATCATGATTCTCATTTTACTGATGAAGAAACAGAGGCGGACAGTGATTAAGTGATTTGCCCGGAATCACACAGCTGGTAAGTATCTGAGGAGAGATTTGAATTAACTCCAAGTTCAACACTCTACTCTGTCACCCACTACTTTATATTTTACAACCTCACAAAAAGTACATTTTCTCCATGTTCCTGTTTCTTGAGTCAGTCTTTTCCCCTCTTAAGGGAATTCATTATGTCCTGGGAATCATTGGCTCATAGGATCATGACTTTAGTTCTTTCTGGAGGGGATCATCTCATCCAGCCCCCTTATTTTACAGATGAGAAAACCTTTGCTTAGATGTCCCAAAACTCATGAGTAGTAGAGTGGAATTGAAACCCTGCTACTTTGAACATAAACGCTGCATGCTTCCCATTGCACCATGTCTCAATGTGACACTTATATGGTTGAGTTCGAAGTTCCAGTTAGAACATGGAGTTTTGTGACCCTTTATTAATTCAGTTAACCTCTCTGAATCTCAGTGTTCCTACTGTATAATATCATGGATTATAAGAGATGCAAGGGACTGCAGACGTCCTCTGGTATAACCTCTAATGAGGGAAATAATGGTCACACTATTTGTTTTGCAGAAGGATTGTTTGAGAATCAAATACAAGTTAATGAAGAAGTGTTAGGTAATCTTGTTACAACCTAAGCCATTGTTATTTTCATCCTGTCCTTTATTACCTTCTATAGCAAAGAAAGCAAGAATTCCAAACACCAAATTCCACAAAAACTAAATGGCAGTAAAAAGAGAGAAATAAAGGAAATGTAGTTTTGTTTTGTTTTGTTTTCTTTTCTTTTTTTTTTTAGGCTCTTCACCTGATTTCTGTGGAATTTATATTTTATGATTTTCAGAAAATGGGCCCAATTCTGCTTTTAGGCTCCTCAGGAGAAACATGTGTGAAGACTGAAATAATCAGCATTGTATCAAAAGTCCAAGATTGTTTCTTTTTAAGATCAATTTTATTTGTTTCTCTTTTTATTGTACAGGAAGGAAATCTGCATATATCCTATGCCTAACTTCAAAAGTACCTTATATTCATTGCAGTTTGAAATGAGACACATTTTATGGTATTTTAAAATATATCAGACTTATTTGGCTTTCATATAAGTATGATTTATGGGAGATTGAATGTAGGAAATGACCAGTAAGGGTTTATTAAATGAATGAATGAATGAGTTCTTTTAAAATTTCAATGGGCCAGTGCCCCAAAATAATTATTTTAGTGTAATTAAGAGATTTCCTTCTGGATTTTCCTAAAGGTGGAATTTGATAAATTCTCATGAAAGATATTTGTTATATACTTGTCATCAAAATGAAAAGCATGATTGCTTTTAAGACTTCCTTTCTCTCCTATATTTCAGTGATACAGTTCTGTATTATCCACAGTCCATTACTACATAAGTTGATTCATACTAAATTAAATGATCTGTCTTACTAATAGATCGAGTCAGTTAAATACATGCCTTTCAGAATCAGCAGGAAAACTGGCAGATTGGACTTTTCATCTTCTTATATTCCTATCTATTTTGCCACTCTTGTGGTAGGCTGTGCCACAAAAAGTATGTTGAGTTGATTTCATCTGTATAGATTAAGCTTAGTGGCTTGAACCTGTACCATGACTTTTGGGACAGTGCATATCTCCTTTCCCTGCAAGGAAACCGACCATAACCTTCTTAAAAACTGACTTTTTCTTTTCATTTTATAGCTATCTGTACAAAGCACGGTGCTTCGTACATATTAGGTGTTTAATCCCCAACATGGTCCTACTCTCTGAAAGTCTCTATGTGTGTTATTCCTTTCTAACACTAAAATTATTTAAATATTTTATGTCCTGCAGCCTGTGTGTGTGAGGTAGCAAAGTGGCATAGTATAAAGCTTCTTTATTATTATTATTATTATTATTATTTGTGTATGTATGACAATTGGGGTTAAGTGACTTGCTCAGGGTCTCACATAGTTAGAAAGCATTACGTGTCTGAGGCTAGACTTGAATTCAGGTCCTCCTGACTTCAGGGCTCCAACCCTGTGGGTCTGTGGGTCATGACCCCATAAAGGGTTGTGAAAAATTAGGTAATAGTAAAAGATATCAAATATTCTGCCAACATTGAATTCTTTAGTAGAAATAAACAAGCATATCCATCTTACTATTTAGCAAATTTGCTTTCATCTTTAATGTTATATTTATACCAAAGAATTATTTTAAAATAAATGACTATGATTTATTATCAGCAAATGTTTGATTTGTGTTATCTATCATATAAATATAGATATACTTGTGGTCATGTAAAAATTTCTTGGACAAAAAGGGGTCTCAAGTGAAAAAAGTTTAAGAAGTCCTGGTGTAGTGGATAGAGAACCCTGAGAATGGAGCCAGGAAGACTGGAAATATAGGCTTACCTTTGTAAGTACTGATTAGCTATGCTACTATTTACAAGTCACTTATGCTCTCTCAGTCTTGGCTTCCTCGGTCAATAGAGCACCAAGCCCAAAGTCAGGAAAATCTGACAACTGTTTTCACAGGGTTTTTATGAGGATCAAATAGGTGAATGTATAAAAATTGCTGGGCAAACCTTAAAAAAGATATCAAAATGCCAACTATCATTATTTTATTATATTCATCATTTACTGCTATTATGTGAACCTATAAGAATAGACTCATCTAGTAAATGTTAAAATTAAGTTTGTTTAAAGGGAGGAAACATAATTTGCTGTCAGTCTGTCGCTGTGGCTTTCCTTTATGAAATTCAGTTTATTTCTTCTCCTCACCATTCACAAATATGAATCAATAGTACAACTTTACATTGTTCTCAAAGTTAACATTAAAAGACTTTTGAAGGGCATACCATTTAGGAGAGCATCTCTTCCAACCGAAGGAAGAGGATCCTTGCTCTTCTGATTACCCACCCCCTCCAACCCTACCTTTTAGTGTTTTTAAATGTAAAAAAATGTCAGATAGCTGATGTCTCCATGGTTTTACTTCTATTTTTTTTTTTTCTGCGATTGTCACTTTCTGAGTTGCTAGGCTTGTGGAGTGATGTCTTATACTGCCCATTGTGTATTTGTGATTTGCGTTTTGTAATTAAGGAAACAATGGGAGTCCATTGGGTCTCATTATATATAATGGTTGGTTTAATTTGTTTCACTTCTATCTTGTTAATTGTAAATTGATCATTAAGATTTGAATTCTAATCTGTCACCAGGGTTGTGAGTATTGAAGCTAGAGCAATGATCCTGGTTTTAATCACTGATGATGAGAAACAAATTTTATAATTTTGGTACATATTGCAGTTCATATATTTTAACACTGTATTTTATGATGTTATAAATATTGTTAAATGACTTTTAGTGTAGTTTTACTGTGTGGACTATAATGTATAAATTATATTACTGTTTTGGCAACAGTAAGTATCCAACTGTGTGAGTTTAATTGAAGTAAAGAACACACACTCGGTTGAACTATTTTTCCTGCATGTTTGGTTGATGTTATCTTGGGATAAAACAGAAATTACACTCTACAGCAGGAGAATAATGTTGGTCCATGAAAACAGTTACCAAAAAATAAACCATGATTTAAAAGGATAAAAATTAAGGTGATATAACACCCCTAAAAAAGCAATCATTGTAATTCTAATTATAGCAATAAAATATCTTACAACTCATATTTATTGTAATTGTATGATAAATTTGGCTGTTTTATAAAAACATCAGAAAAAAACAAATTTATATATTAAAAACTTTAAAATAAACTAGATTTTCTCACAATAGTGGATGGTATAAAGTCTTAAAATACATGTACTCTCTATTCCCTCAAATATATCTTTAACTTGGAAAAATTGGCTGGTAAATACAATCATTTCAATTAAATGACCCCATTAAATACATCTTTATAAACGAGATACTGACTATGTTGGGTACTGGAAATGCAAAGATAAAACTAGACATATGCCTTATGGTTGGGAAGCTTCTAATATAGTAGGCAGATAAGATTGGCACATAAATAACCGTAATACAACTTAGAATATGTTAAGTTCAGAGAAGAAAACAACCATTGTGAGAAACCTGAAGGACAGAGAGATCCAACATGACTGTATCACTTTATAAACATTATCACATTTGAACCAAAGGTAGGCATTAAAGATATCATTATTCCCATTTTATAGATAAAAAATTGAGATAGAAGTGAAATGACTTTCCTGGGGTCACAAAGGTGATACTACAACCCAGGTTTTTCTGACTCCAAATTCTGTACCTTTTCCTCTACCTCATGATTAATGCCTATAAGGTGAAGGTATAGTTAAAGAACCAGATGTCTTCTCCCTTTCATTTATCCCTGCTACATCATAATTAATAGATTTGCAATCATTTGCTACTCTGTGAATTTTTTTTTTGGTATTTTTGCTATTACTGAATTTTGGTACATTGTGATAATAACTAGGAAAATCCTGGCATAAACAAAAGATAAAAATGAGGAGTCACTGGGGGGAGAAAATATAGTTAAAACCCTGGTCATAGGTGCTTGTCTGAAAGACTTTGAGGTTTGGTGATGAGAACATTGTTATCTGGATGGTTTTTGGAAAGGAGGTAACTTTCCAGTCCTCAATCTGTATTAGCCAAATTTAATATAATGAAATTGGCATGAATAAATGTGATCTATCCACATATTCCTGCCCATACATTAATAATTTGTGATTTTTGCCCACTTGGGGAGTTCTCTTCCATCAAACACACCACAACCATCTTTGTTTTAGTAGATTAGTCTTAGGGAGTTGAATTAAGCTGATAAGTGTTATGGGTCACTTAACAAATAGCTACTAGGTGTCAGAGACAGAACCTTAAGTGTCTTATTGATTTCAATCTCAGCATTCTTTCCAATATTTCAGGTAGTGTTATGGGTGAACTTTGCTGTAAATATATCTAAAGTTCTTTACTTGAGGCAGTGAGTTCAATTTTGGACATGTTGAGTTTGAGATACATGATTAATTCAGATGGAAATATCTGAGAAGCTTTTTGTGGTGAATGAGTGAATAAATTTAATGAAAAAGTTTTAAGTTCTTACCATGTTCTAGGCATGGTCCTAATGGAGATGAAACAGAGCTGGAGATCAGGGGAGAGAGCACAGAGTTAGATGAATAACTGAATGCCTCTGTAGAAAACCAAAATTAAAGTCATGGGATCTGAGGAGATCATTAATCAATATGCATTTATTGACTGATATAGACACTGTACTATGTGCAGAGGCATAACTACAAGGAATGAAACAATCCCTCTAATGGGAGAGACAAGTATATGAAGAAACTAAAGGCAAATAAATGTGAAGCCGTTAAATATACAATCATCTGAAAGGGAGAGCACTTGAGCAGTTAGGGAGAATCAGAAAAGTCATCAGATGTAGAAGGAGGTGATGCTTGAATTGTCATGAAAGAAAAGTCAGGTTATAATATTGTGTAGCTGAGGAAGGGCAGGTTCTGGGTATAGAGCTGAACTTCTTAATCTTTCCAGATTTTCACCAGAGAAATTTTTGCATGACCATGAGTACATAGGCATATAAAATCTGTCTATAAATCAAACATTTACTACTAATAAATCATAATTACATGACCCTCACATTTAATTATGTGACTCCGTATGGAGTTGTGACCCACAGTTTAAGAAGCTTTGGCATAGAAAATGGCTTATATAGAGTATGGAAGTAACTGAGAGAAGGGAATATCACCTATGAGAAAGAGAAGGAAAGTCAATTTTGCTGGATCACAAATACCAGAGGCAAAGTAAAGAACAATGAAGGTGGAAAGTTAAATTGAGGCAAGACTATGAAAGGTTTTAATTCTAGAAGAAATAGAGAGCCCCTGTGCGGTGTTCTCTTCTTTTTTATAATATAAGATGGTTCTCTCTGGGAGCAGGTCTCTTGGGGAGGTTTCTGGAGGCAGCCTTAGTTTCAGTTCAGAGTAATAATCACTCCAAATACAGCCAGCTAATAAGATCCAAACTGTTTATTTCTTATCTCTTGGGCCCGGTTAGCTTGCTTAGAGGCCTCTCTCTCTGCTTGGTTCCAAGAGCTCTTGCAGCTTGTCCTTTTCCTCTGCTTTCTTCAGCCTCCAGCCAACACAAAGGTGGAAGATGGAATGAATCTGACTTCCGCCTCCGAGAGTGGCCTTGTGGGCTTCTGTATCTCCCAGAGTGCTCTTTGGCCTTGAGAGCTTCTTGCTTATATGCTGTACACTTAGTACACACCAATCATTACATCACTGGGAAACCATTATTTGTTGTAGGATTAAATCAATTCTAAATTAGATTTAAACATTGTCTCCTCAATTCCACTTAGTACCTTGTTTCAAGTTCTGGCCCATAACATCTCCTTGTAGGATCAGATCAATCATACTGAACCATGTTAAATTAGGCAACTGACTTATTGCTTTATAAGGATCCTAACATCCCTGCAGTTGATTGTACAGGAGTGATCTAGTTAGTTCTTTGCATAAGGAAAATCACTTTGGCAGTATTAGTATGCAAGTTTGATTGGAGTGGTGAGAGAGTTGACCTATTAGTCAGACTCTTTTAGGAATCTAAGAAGTGATTAGGGCCTAAACGTTGGGTAAGGAAAGAAAAGGGTCATAGGTCATAGGGTCACATATTTTAGAGAAATGGAGCGATTAGGTAACTGATTTAACACATAGGGTGACATGGATGAAAAGTCAAAGAGAGAAGGCAGTACATAGAAGATTTAGAACTCAGTTTCTTAACTTTTTTTTGTTTGTGTTGTGAACTCCTTTGATGGATCCATTCTCAGTATGTTTTTCAATGCACAAAATAAAATACATAGGATCACAAAGAAAATATGTTATATTGAATATGTATGTATTTTTCCCCAGTCAAGTTTACAGACTTCCCTTGAATCTATCCAAAGATTCTTTAATGCTCCTTGGATCTCAGGTTCAGAACCCCTGACACTGATGGAATAGACAGGCAGGAAAGAGGAGAACCAAGAGAAAACAGCATCATGAAAATGTAGAGAGATGATAAGTAGTGTCAAATGTTACAGAAAGGTCAAGGAAAGTGATGACTTAGAAAAGGCCATTAAATGTCAGAAGGACCTGAGCCTCAGACACTTAACATTTCCTAGCTGTGTGCCCCTGGGCAAGTCACTTAACCCCAGTTGTTTCAGGAAAAAAAAATGGGTAAGATTGGGGTTTTAACTGAGTTTTGAAGTATAATCAAAAGAGGTAAAGTGACATATCTATAAAACAAAAGTATATTGTCTACCTCAAAAAGTTGCTCTGAAGGCTAAATGATACTGTTGTTGTTTGTCCTTTGTTTTCAAAGAGGAACAGTGACATTGGTAGGGTGATGTCTTGATTCCCAAGTGATAAGGATTTAAGTGAGACAGAGCTGTGCAAATTCATCAGCCTCACTCTCTCCTCTGGAGTTATCAGAAGTTCAATGGCAAGACATGAGTCAAAATGATTGATGATAATGGTCCTTAAATGAAATTATGTAAACTTTAAAGTACTACATAAAGTCAGCCATAATAATAATGATTATTATATTAATATAATTATATACATATTATTTTATGTTTATGATATATTTATTATAATGATCATCATCATTATTTGTTCTGAACTTAATGGTTTCATTGTCCCTGGTAAGAAAAATTCTTCTCTCACACGTTCACTATAGATCAGCACCAGCTCTACCCTTAGAACCCTAAAGACCTGGAGACTTCCGGCCAAGATGGCGGAGAGGAGGCACACTGCTGTGTAACCTCCGCATTTTTCTCTCACTATCCATTTCATTTCATGCCTCTGAATTAATGCTCGACTGAAAAAAAAATACAATTATTTACCAAGAGAAACCATCCTTGAGACTCGTCAAAAAAGGTCTGTTTTTGCGCGAGGGCGGGGACGATTATTAGATCGGAAGCAGGCTGCGGGCAGCAGCTGCAGCGAGAGCACAGAAAGCAGCTCAGAGCCGAGCAGAGCGGAGAGGGGGTGGGGAGTGATCGCAGCCGTCTCTGCGGGGAGAGCTTTGCTACAGGATTAGATACTTTGCTCCGGCAGCAAGTCAGCAGCCCAGCAGAGAAGTTAAAAACACCGAGGGTGAAGAATACAACCCCAAACAGCTGGAGTCTCTCGGGACCTGGCCACCCCTCCCCCACAGTGTCTCAGCATGCTCTCGGATCTCAGAGCGCTCGGATCTCAAAGTGCAGGCTCAGCACAGCCATCGCTGTCCTGTTAGGGCCTCACTACTGCCCCCCGCAGTCTGTATAAAAAGCTCGGCAACACCACCCAGCCCCTCCCCCAAAGAAAGCAGCCTCCATTCAAAGGTTTTTTTTCTTCTGTTTCTTTGATAGTTTGTCTTTGATTATTAGACAGAATGAGCAAGAAACTGAAAAAGACTTTAACCCTTGACAGCTTCTATACAGATAAAGAGCAGACTCCAAATCCTGAGGAGACTAAAAACAAACAGTCCCCAGGTGAATCCCCAAAGGAGATCATCTGTTCCTCAGCACAGATGAATCTCATGGAGGAAATTAAAAAGGCTCTCACAAGGGAGCTAGAAGAAAAATGGGAAAAGGAGAGGGAGGCTTGGCAAAAGAGCCTGGAGAAGTCAGTTAAAGAGAGAGTGGATAAAGAAGTAAAATCCTTGAAAAATAGGATTGGTGAACTGGAAACAGAAAATAGCTCTCTAAAAAACAAAATTGGCGAAATGGAAAAAAATTCCACAGAACAAAAGAACTCAATGGGACAATTAGAAAAAGATCTTTAAAAAGTAAGTGAAGAAAATACTTCACTGAAAATCAGGGTCGAACAAATGGAATTGAATGACTCGAGGAGACAAGAAGAATCAGTCAAGCAAATCCAAAAAAATCAAACAATGGAAAAGAATGTGAAATACCTTCTGGGGAAGACAACAGACCTGGAAAACAGATCCAGGAGAGACAACCTGAGAGTCATCGGACTCCCAGAAAAGTATGATGAAAAAAAGAGCCTGGACACTATTTTCCAGGAAATTATCAAAGAGAACTGCCCAGAAGTCATAGAAACAGAGGGTAAAATAGACATTGAAAGAATTCATTGATCCCCTACTGAAAGGGATCCTAAAATCAAAACACCAAGGAATATAGTGGCCAAATGCCAGAACCCTCAGGCGAAGGAAAAAATATTGCAAGCGGCTAGAAAAACCCAATTCAAGTATCAAGGAGCCACAATAAGGATCACCCAGGATCTGGCAGCATCCACATTAAAGGATCGAAGGGCCTGGAATATGATATTCCGAAAGGCTAAGGAACTTGGGATGCAACCAAAAATAACTTACCCAGCGAGAATGAGCATCTTTTTCCAGGGAAGAAGATGGACATTCAACGAAGTAAGCGAATTTCACCTATTTTTGATGAAAAAGCCAGAACTTAACAAAAAATTTGATCTACAAGTACAGAACTCAAGAGAAATCTAAAAAGGTAAAGATTAATCTTGGGAACTATATTTCGACTATATAGATGTATAAAGATTACATGTATACCTTGTTCTAGAAATTGATGTGGAAAGGACATTGTACCAGAAAAAGGGTAAAGTGGGGGTAGTACATCTCATGAAGAGGCATAGGAAACCTATTATATCTGAGAGAAAGAATGGAGGGGGATGAATATAATGGGTATCTTACTGCCTTCAGAATTGGCTTTAAGTGAAAAATCTTAAGACATATTCAATCTATGGTGAAACTTCTCCCACCTCATTGAAAAGTGAGAAGGGAAAAGTGAAAAGGGAAGGAATAAGCTAAGCGGAAGGGAATACGGGAACTGGGAGGGAAAGGGGTAAGTTAGGGGAAGGAATTCTAAGGGGGGGGGAGGGATACTAAAAAAGGGAGGGCTGTGAGAAGCAAGTGATGCTCACAAGCTTAATACTGGGAAGGGGGGTAAGGGAGTAAGAAGGGAGAAAAGCATAAACCGGGGTTAACAAGATGGCAAGCAATACAGAATTGGTCATTTTAACCATAAATGTGAACGGGGTAAACTCCTCTATAAAGAAGAAGCGGTTAGCAGAATGGATTAAAAGCCAGAATCCTACAATATGTTGTTTACAGGAAACACACCTGAAGCGGGGAGATACATGCAGGTTAAAGGTAAAAGGTTGGAGCAAAATCTACTATGCTTCAGGTGAAGTCAAAAAAGCAGGGGTAGCCATCCTGATCTCAGATCAAGCTAAAGCAAAAATTGATCTAATCAAAAGAGATAAGGAAGGGCACTATATCTTGCTAAAGGATAGAATGAATAATGAAGCAGTATCTATATTAAACATATATGCACCAAGTAGTGTAGCATCTAAATTCTTAAAAGAGAAATTAAGAGAGCTGCAAGAAGAAATAGACAGTAAAACTATAATAGTGGGAGATCTCAACCTTGCATTCTCAGAATTAGATAAATCAAACCACAAAATAAATAAGAAAGACGTCAAAGAGATAAATAGAATACTAGAAAAATTAGATATGATAGATCTCTGGAGAAAATGTAATGGGGACAGAAAGAAGTACACCTTCTTTTCAGCAGTTCATGGAACTTATGCAAAAATTGACCATATATTAGGACATAAAAACCTCAAACTCAAATGCAGTAAGGCAGAAATAGTGAATGCATCCTTTTCAGACCATGATGCATTGAAAATTACATTCAATAAAAAGCCACGGGAAAGTAGACCAAAAAATAATTGGAAACTAAATAATCTCATACTAAAGAATGATTGGGTGAAACAGCAAATTATAGACATAATTAATAACTTCATCCAAGAAAACGATAATAATGAGACATCATACCAAAATGTATGGGATGCAGCCAAAGCGGTAATAAGGGGAAATCTCATATCTCTAGAGGCCTATTTGTATAAAATAGAGAAAGAGGTCAATGAATTGGGCTTGCAACTAAAAATGCTAGAAAAGGAACAAATTAAAAACCCCCAATCAAACACTAAACTTGAAATTCAAAAAATAAAAGGAGAGATCAATAAAATTGAAAGTAAAAAAACTATTGAATTAATTAATAAAACTAAGAGTTGGTTCTATGAAAAAACCAACAAAATAGACAAACCCTTAGTCAATCTGATTAAAAAAAGGAAAGAGGAAAATCAAATTGTTAGTCTTAAAAATGAAAAGGGAGAACTCACCACTAACGAAGAGGAAATTAGAGCAATAATTAGGAGTTACTTTGCCCAACTTTATGCCAATAAATTCGACAACTTAAATGAAATAGAAGAATACCTCCAAAAATATAGCTTGCCTAAACTAACAGAGGAAGAAGTAAATATCCTAAACACTCTTATCTCAGAAAAAGAAATAGAACAAACTATCAATCAACTTCCTAAGAAAAAATCCCCAGGACCAGATGGATTTACATCTGAATTCTATCAAACATTTAAAGATCAATTAACTCCAATGCTAAATAAACTATTTGAAAAAGTAGGGATTGAAGGAGTCCTACCAAACTCCTTTTATAACACAGACATGGTACTGATACCTAAACCAGGTAGGCTGAAAACAGAGAAAGAAAATTATAGACCAATCTCCCTAATGAATATTCATGCTAAAATCTTAAATAAAATATTAGCAAAAAGATTACAGAAAATCATCCCCAGGATAATACACTATGACCAAGTAGGATTTATACCAGGAATGCAGGGCTGGTTCAATATTAGGAAAACTATTAACATAATTGATTATATCAACAACCAACCAAACAAAAACCATATGATCATCTCAATAGATGCAGAAAAAGCATTTGATAAAATCCAAGAGCCATTCCTAATAAAAACACTTGAGAGCATAGGAATAAAAGGACTTTTCCTTAAAATAGTTAGGAGCATATATTTTAAACCTTCAGTAAGCATCATATGCAATGAGGAAAAACTGGAACCTTTCCCAGTAAGATCTGGAGTGAAGCAAGGTTGCCCACTATCACCATTATTATTCAATATTGTATTAGAAACACTAGCCTCTGCAATAAGAGTCGAGAGATTAAAGGAATTAGAGTAGGCAATGAGAAAACCAAACTATCACTCTTTGCAGATGATATGATGGTATACCTAGAAAACCCCAGAGATTCTACTAAAAAGCTATTAGAAATAATTCATAATTTTAGCAAAGTAGCAGGATACAAAATTAATCTCCATAAATCCTCAGCATTCTTGTACACCACCAAGAAAATCCAAGAGCAAGAGATACAAAGAGAAATTCCATTCAAAATAACTGTTGATAGCATAAAATATTTGGGAATCTACCTACCAAAGGAAAGTCAGGAATTATTTGAGCAAAATTACAAAAAAGTTTTCACACAAATAAAGTCAGACTTAAATAATTGGAAAAATATTAAGTGCTCTTGGATAGGCCGAGTGAATATAATAAAGATGACAATACTCCCTAAACTAATCTATTTATTTAGTGCTATACCAATCAGACTTCCAAGAAAATATTTTAATGATTTAGAAAAAATAACAAAATTCATATGGAACAATAAAAAGTCGAGAATCTCAAGGGAATTAATGAAAAAAAATCAAATGAAGGTGGTCTAGCTGTACCTGACCTAAAATTATATTATAAAGCAGCAGTCACCAAAACCATTTGGTATTGGCTAAGAAATAGATTAGTTGATCAGTGGAAAAGGTTAGGTTCACAAGACAGAATAGTCAACTATAGCAATCTAGTGTTTGACAAACCCAAAGATTCTAAATTTTGGGATAAGATTTCATTATTTGATAAAAACTGCTGGGATAACTGGAAATTAGTATGGCAGAAATTAGGCAAGGACCCACACTTAACACCACATACCAAGATAAGATCAAAATGGGTCCATGACCTAGGCATAAAGAACGAGATTATAAATAAATTAGAGGAACATAGGATAGTTTATCTCTCAGACTTGTGGAGGAGAAAGAAATTTGTGACCAAAGATGAACTAGAGACCATTACCGATCACAAAATAGAAAGTTTTGATTATATCAAATTAAAAAGCCTTTGTACAAACAGAACGAATGCAAACAAGATTAGTAGGGAAGCAACAAACTGGGAAAACATCTTTACAATTAAAGGTTCTGATAAAGGCCTCATTTCCAAAATATATAGAGAACTGACTCAAATTTATAAAAAATCAAGCCATTCTCCAATTGATAAATGGTCAAAGGATATGAACAGACAATTTTCAGATGAAGAAATTGAAACTATTACCACTCACATGAAAGAGTGTTCCAAATCACTATTGATCAGAGAAATGCAAATTAAGACAACTCTGAGATATCACTACACACCTGTCAGATTGGCTAAGATGACAGGAAAAAATAATGATGAATGTTGGAGGGGATGCGGGAAAACGGGGACACTGATGCATTGTTGGTGGAGTTGTGAACGAATCCAGCCATTCTGGAGAGCAATCTGGAATTATGCCCAAAAAGTTATCAAACTGTGCATACCCTTTGATCCAGCAGTGTTTCTATTGGGCTTATACCCCAAAGAGATACTAAAAAAGGGAAAGGGACCTGTATGTGCCAAAATGTTTGTAGCAGCCCTGTTTGTAGTGGCTAGAAACTGGAAAATGAATGGATGCCCATCAATTGGAGAATGGCTGGGTAAATTGTGGTATATGAATGTTATGGAATATTATTGCTCTGTAAGGAATGACCAGCAGGATGAATACAGAGAGGCTTGGAGAGACCTACATGGAATGATGCTAAGTGAGATGAGCAGAACCAGGAGATCATTATACACTTCGACAACGATATTGTATGAGGATGTATTCTGATGGAAGTGGATTTCTATGACAAAGAGACTTAACTGAGTTTCAATGGATAAATGATGGACAGAAACAGCTACACCCAAAGAAGGAACACTGGGAAATGAATGTGAACTATTTGCAGTTTTGATTTTCTTCCCGAGTTATTTTTACCTTCTGAATCCAGTTCTCCCTGTGCAGCGGGAGAACTGTTCGGCTCTGCAAATATGTATTGTATCTAGGATATACTGCAACATATTTAACATATATAGGACTGCTTGCCATCTTGGGGGGGGGGGTGGAGGGAGGGAGGGAAAAAAACGAAACATAAGCGAGTGCAAGGGATAATGTTGTAAAAAAATTATCCTGGCATGGATTCTGTCAATAACAGTTATTATTAAATAAAATTAAAAAAAAAAAAAAGAACCCTAAAGACCTGTTTGATGTCTGAAAAGTTAAACCACTTGACCAGGATCAAAGAGCCAAGGTGTGTCAGAGACAGGTCTCCTACCAAAGTCTTCCTGACTCCAGAAATCAGCTGCCTGTCCCCCAGGCTGTGCTGGCCCCATTAAGATGCACTAGAGTTGCCAGTGTATGTTATTAGAAGGCATTACTTCACTGGGAGTTCCCTAAACAGAAAATACTATCTCAGTTCTGCCCAAAAGTATGCTATAACTATTATATGATAGATAGGAAAAGAGATAATTTCATGAATATGGGATAGCTCAAACTAGGGGTTGTGGTTGAAAGGTAAAAGATTGGCTAGAGGAAGTCATTCATAGGTTGTTTGTCCAGGACAAATCTAAATTCTTCTTGTGACTTAGATGAATAGTTCGAGTTTAATGAATTCTCCAAAGAAGATTGCCCCAAGGCAGGAATCTGTTTAAAAGAAAACTTTTTAAAAATGTTCATTATCATGAGAACTACTAATGTTTGATGAATGAGTTTCAAAACTTAATGCTTTAGAAATTAGGTGACACTTATTAGCTAAATATAAAAGGAAGAAATGTAGCCATGATGACATCTGGTATTTTTGTCAGGACCAATGGCTTTTAGATTTTAGTATCTCATCCATTCATCCATCCTTCCAACGTGTTCTTATCTTTACAACTGCAAAGAACTTCAGTAAATATTGTAATTTCCACTAATATTTCTGATTTATCATTCATCTGCTCAGGTGGGGCTTTTTAATTGACTTAAACTTTTTTTGCTTCTTTTAAGTTATGGAGTGTATGTTAACATGGAGAGTATTTGTAGAAGCCATAACTAGCTAGAACCACCTTTTTCTGATTTTATGTCTCTAGGTGTGAAGTTTCCCAGCTTAATGATGAAAACAAATACATGACAGACAAACTTGAAAAGCTGCAGAAACGAAATAATGAATTGGAAGATCAATGTATCCAGCATGGAAAAATACATGACAGAATGAAGCTAAGGTACTGAGTTCTATTAATCAATCCCTATGCCTTATATTGCCCTTATTATATTTGGAGAAAACAAAATGATATTTGAAGAAAACAAAATGATATTTGAAGAATGGTTGGAATAATATTTAAAAGAAGGCACTATATCATCATTGCCTATGATTTGATTATAAACTTGTCCATGCGTAGGCTATTCTTTTCCTATTTTACAATAGGAATTCCATTTTTGTTTTTCATCACTCACTGAAGGCTTAGAATAATACTCAATATGCATTGCTTTTGTAGATTGATTTTTACTATTTATCTGGTTGTTCATTGAACAAATTATGTTCTTTGCCAATGAATAATTGATGGAATAACACCATTTTGAAATGGACCAGAAATTACTTTTCTTATTCAGCATGTATGTTTTGTTTTAAACAAGCATGCTTTTGATTTGAGGGGGATAGTGGGTAGAGCAAAAAGGTTTTAGTTGAAATACCACCTGATATATTTAGTACCTTTATGGTCAAAAACAAGTCACTTAACTTCCTTATCTGCAAAATGGTGAAAAATGTATAAAGTACTTCTCTGTCCCATTTGTTATGAAGTTCAGTAAGGTAACATAAGTTTTTAAGGGAACTATAAACTTTTGCTATTGTTATCATATTATCTCTTTTAAATTAGTTATTATGGGGCAGCAAGGAGATACAATGAATAGAACATCAGCTCTAGAGTCAGGAGGACCTAAGTCCAAATCTGGCCTTAGACACTTGTTAGCTGTGTGATTCTTTGAGTAAGTCATTTAATTCTGCTTGCCCCCCAAATAAATAAGTCATTTTAGATTATATCAAAAGACTTTTTTAGTCCATGTTCTCAAAACTTAAAATTACTTAATAGTAATTTGATCTGTATGTCACCTTTTTTATAAGAGCTTCCTGATATTCCCAAGTAAAAGTAACTCTTTCCTCCCCGAATCTTTTCTGCTATTTTTCCAGTGCTTAACATAGTGGCTGGCATATTGACACCAATCAGTGCTTATTGGTGAAGTGTTTGACTTCTGCTACATATGTAATATTTTTCCAAGTAATGTTACATAATATATTTTGGATGTTCTATCCCTAATTAGTTTATAAACTTCTTAAGACCAAGGATTGTGTTGAATTTCAACTTTGCATCTTCAATCTTGATGAATTCATGATTTTATCAGTAGATATATGATATAGATCCCACTACTTCTACCACCTTACCCTCCTCCTCTTCCTCTGATTCTTGTCCATGTTTTCCCATTTCCCATCTTTTTTAATTTTATAATAACTTTTTATTGACAGAACCTATGCCAGGGTAATTTTTTACAACATTATCCCTTGCACTCGCTTCTGTTCCGATTTTTCCCCTCCCTCCCTCCCTCTCCCCTAGATGGCAAGCAGTTCTATATATGTTAAATATGTTGCAGTATATCCTAGATACAATATATGTGTGCACAACTGAACAGTTCTCTTGTTGCACAGGGAGAATTGGATTCAGAAGGTAAAAATAACCCGGGAAGAAAAACAAAAATGCAAATAGTTTACATTCATTTCCCAGTGTTCTTTCTTTAGGTGTAGCTGCTTCTGTCCATCATTGATCAATTGAAACTGAGTTAGGTATCTTTGTTAAAGAAATTCACTTCCATCTGAATACATCTTCATACAGTATCGTTGTTGCACCAAAAGAATAGGATTTATGCTATGCTTATCATGTCCCATTTAGATTTGTGTAGCTTATTTCTGGGCCCAAAGTTTATTGAATTTTTAACTTGTAATATTTCACTTAAAGTATTGAACAGTATCTTGGGTTTTTTGGTGAATAATTTATCAAATTTGTTACAGTCACTTTTCATTCTATTTCTGTCTTCTGAGCTGTTAACATCTTCACCCAGTTTAGTGTGCCTGCATTCATAATGAGCATATTCTCAATTCTTTAATCCATATCATAGATAAAAGCAGTAAATAATATCTATCTCAGATCAGTTCTTGTGAGACTCCTCTCAGCATGTTACCTACATCTGTCACAGTTTTTCTCAGCTATTTCCTGGTGACACTGAGCCATTGATTACTAGTCTTTGGTTATGAACTTCACAGATTTCTTCTATGGTTTCTTATTTCCTTGAAGCCCTTGCTTTCTTCCCTGCCCAGCCCCCACATTAAACTGTGTTCATCTCCTGTCATATTCCATCTTGAACACTGATGAAATCTTACAATATCAAAGGCTTACTTCCTAAGGATTATTTCAGTTATCTACATCTTGTATGTGTCATTCCCAGTCTTCATGAGGTACTCTCAGATCATTTTTTTTCCTTGTGTGATGCTTTATTTTTTTTTATTCTGAACTTAAATAGCAAAAAAAGGACATTTTTGTAAAGCAGAAAATAGAGGATTTTCTATTAAACTGTGAATCTCCATTTCTAACCATTTGTTTTTTTAAAAGTATATGACTGTTGGGGGCCGGGCCAGGTCGCAGGGAACCTCAACAGTGACTGCCTCTTCCAGCTTCCCCGAGCCTGATGGGGCTTCGGACGTCTCCGGCCCTCCTCGTGGAGACGGAAGGAGGGAATCACCAGACAGAGAGCCGAGGTTGATAGAACACAGTGATGTTTATTGATGTTACAAGTCAGCCGTGTCTCCCCAAACCGGCCCATGTCCGTTTTTTTTATAGTTCTTTTCCCTCCACCTGTCGTTCATCAATCGGGGTAGAGACTCCTCCCCAATTCCTCCCCGAAGGAGGAGCCCATCCTTTCTGTGCCTCCCCCGCCCCCGGCCAGGCTCCCCCACGTCAGCATTGCTAGCATGGTAATCCAGGAATCCTGGGTTAAGGTGGGTCCTGACACAAAGGAGTCTTTAACTCACACCAGGAGGTTCAGGTCCAGAGCCTCTTACATATGACATCTACATATTACTTTGGAAACCATCCTACTTTGTGCTTCCTTTTGTAGTTCCGTTCTCTTTAAAAGAGAACATTAAAAAAAAAAATCTTCCAACAGTCCTTATGTTTTAGGCAATCACTATTGTATTGCTAAACCCGTCCTTTCTCCTTTTCCTCAACGAAATAATAAAAAGTTAAGGGGAACAGTTCTTCTAAAATAATAAGCATAGCCAAGCAAAACAAATTCACACAGTGACTATATCCAAAAATATATGTCTTCATCTATGTCTACTGCTTCTTGGTCTGGAGGTGAAAAACACATTATAGGTCCTTTAGAGACATGATTGGTCATTTCATTGATCAGAATTCTTGAGACCTTTAAAGATGTTTTTCTTTACACTTCAGTAGTCCTTGTATAAATTATTTTCCTGGTTCTGCTCATTTCATTTTGCATCAGTTCATGCTACCCAAGAGTCTATAAAATTGACTCTATCATTTCTTAGGACACAGTAGTATTCCATTACCTTCATAGGACCAAATTTTTTTCAACCATTCACTGATTGTACAAGACAATCTAAGATACTCTCTTGGTTTCTAGTCCTTTCCCTTTTTACTCCCTTTTTCAGAATAAGGAAATTTGTTTTGATTTGTAGGGAGCATATTTTTTATTGAGTAAGATTTACCACTTTCCTTTTTAAGATATTTGTTATTTCTTGCTTCATTTCTTTTGAGTATTTGTGTAGATCTATAGAAAAATCTCCCCCCCCCCCTTTTGAGTATCTAATTGCAGATTTATGGGGTTAAAAAAAAAAAAACTTTTTTCAAGGAATTTCTATATTTGCAATAATTTTTGGTACTGGGCTTGTTTTCTTTGATTTACTCAAATCTCCAACTTTAGTTCTGGAGTTGAGATTTTGCACCAGGGCAGACCTCTGCCATCTGTATCACTTTTGGGGTTACAAACTCTGCCTGGTTTTACCTTGCGTACCCGAGGTTCTTGAATTGTTCTCTACTTCTTAGGATTAGAAGTCTCTAAATCTTTTTTAAAGATGAAAATAACATCCTTTTACCCACTTTCAGTCTCCATATCTGGATGCAAATGGCTCTTTCCATCACAAGTCTTTTGGAATTGCCTTGAATCACTTCATTGTTGAAGAGCCAAGTCCAGTTGATCATCACAAAATCTTATTGTTTCTGTATACAATGTTTTCTTGGTTCCATTCACTTTGCTTAGCATCAGTTCATATAAGTCTTTCCTGGCTTTTCTGAAATCATCCCATTCATCATTCCTTATAGAACAGTATTATTTCCTAACATTCATATACCATAACTTATTTAGCCATTCGCCACCTGATGGGCATCCACTTAGTTTCCAGTTCCTTGCCTCTACAAAAAGGACTGCCACAAACAGTTTTGCATATGTGAGGTCCTTTTCCCTCATTTATGATAACAATGGGATACAAGCCCAGTAGAGATCTACTGCTAGATCAAAGGGTATGCACAGTTTGATAGACCTTTGGGCATAGTTCCAGATTGCTCTCCAGAATGGTTGGATCAGTTCACATCTCCACCAACAAGGCTTTAGTGTCCCAGTTTTCCCACATCCCCTAGATCATTTATCATTATCTTTTCTGTCATCTTAGCCAATCTTAGAGGTGTGAGTTAATAGCTCAGAGTTGTTTTAATTTACATTTCACTAATCAATAGTCATTTAGAACATTTTTTTTTTCATATGACTAGAAATGGTTTTAATTTCTTCATCTAAAAATTGTCCATATCCATTGACTATTTATCAGTTGGGCTACTCTGAATCTTGAGGCTTAACGCTTAGAATGGTCAGGAATCTGGTGTTTCAGGGCAAAGTATTAGGGACCTTACATAACTTTGCCTTCCTTTGTCCCAGTCCGAGGGCTTCCTCTCTCATTGAGTTGGGGGCTGCAGCTCTCTGAGCCATCCAAGGTTCTCATCCTGGGGTTTTCTGAGACTTTCTTAAGGGGTCCCTTCATTCTTTTTTGCCTCCAGACACCTGTTCTCATAGGCTGTACATATTTCTGGCCCTCCTCTGGTTGCAGCAGAAGGCAGGCTTCATTTTATGACAGCCCCTTTTCCTAAGGCCATCAGACTTCTGTGTGGTTCTGAGGCAGAAGACACTATGGGTTTTCGCTGGACTTCTTGATCATTATTTAGTTGGCTATAAATTTTAAGGTTTTGCTGGAGCAAGCACATGGGAGCTAGTTAGTAGTCTGTCTTTCCTTCAGGCAACCATCTTAGCCAAAAGCACTTTTGTGAAATCCATGCTCTCCAATCTTGAACTGATTCATTTTCTTCTTCCTCCAGAATTCCACTTGAAATTCACTTCCTTGACAAATCCTGGACCAGTTTATTCCATTCCTCCATTCACAGAATTTCAGGTGCATTTACTTAGGTGTTCTCTGAATTCATGTGTGTATGTGGATCTATGAGGAGTCATTTTCTTTTTAAATTGCAATTTTCTTTTCAGATTTTTGAGAGCAAAAGCTATGTTTTACTTCCTTCTGTTCTTAATGACTAATGCTAGATTTTTTGTAGTCAATGCTAAATAAATGTTTTTGGATGACTGCACACATACCATAAATAATAATCAGATGATTTTACATAGTGTCCTATGGCACTACATAGTTTAATGGAAAGGATGTTAAATGTATTTTCAGGAGTCTTGGTTCAGATCCTAGCTCTGAACTTTTTCTGGCTTTATGACTATAAGGACAACCCATTTAATTTTTCTGGATTTTGTTTCTTCATCTGTTAAAAGGGGATATAATTAAGAATGTGCTGATAAATGTTTAGCAACAGAACTCTCTGGGAACAAAAATGTATTCACACATATTTTTACATGTAATCTTCATTATTAACAAAAGAATAAATCAAGTCTTGACTTTGTAGCATTTGCCAATTTCTGAATTAAAAATGTCCACTCTGAAAACTTAACAGTTGGCTCTCACAAGCCAAATAGAGCTGACTTCAGAGCACCCTCCTTGAACTATACTTTTGCAGCATCTTGAGTTAAAGTGTAGTGATTAAAAAATGTTTTATTAACCTTAAAACACTACATATATGTGAATTATATGTTATATTCTTAGTACCATAGATTAAAGCTACTCTAGCCCAAATCTTTTATTTTATACACAAGAAAACTGAGACCAACAAGAATAGATAAATGAATTGTCCAGAATCATAGCAGCCAATCAATCAAATGGAAAGTCTGAGGTTCCAATGCTCATGCCCCCATAGTGTTGCTGCCCCATGTCAGAACTTTGCCTAGCCTTTAGGTTTTTCTTTCTTTTCAGGCAGAAGTTTGCTAGTTTGTGAGTTTTTTTTTTTTAATGAAATACATGAAAATTAGATTTTAAAAATATTTTTGAATTTGAAAGATATTTGAATACACTATTGTGTATTTGATTATTTCCTTCTTAAAATTTGTTGGGGGTTTTTTTGTGACATTGAAATGTCGATTTTCACAGAGGGAGAGATCTATAGCGAAAGAACATAAATAGAATGGGGATTGTTTCCTCTTTTAGTCTTTTTGCACCTTGTGGCTAATACAGGCAGATACTTAATGAAGGCACGTTGATTGAAATGTTTAGAAATTTTTGAAGCATCCCAAGATATGGTCAGAGACAGAGACAGCATTTTTGAACTTAATTATCTCATGCATGTATTTTTCACTTTTCTGAGGAAAGAGGTATAGTTGTGTCAGGAAGCTTTTGGCCAATTAAAAAGAGAGAATTACTAACTTCTAAGTAATATGCTCAGAAAATCATGGCACCTGGATTTGGGTTTATGCTAGTGGCTTTTTCTGGAAAAGGCTTCAATGTAGATTGGTGATTTTTGTTTTGTTTTGGTTTGGTTTGGTTTCTACTATGATAGCCACATAAGATTTAAATTCCCAAATCAAGTACTTATTGCATATCTATTGCATTAGAAGTAATGGGGTCATACTGTGGAGTATACCAAGATTTTTTTCCCTTATTGTAAAAAAGGAATTTTGAATAGACTAATTGATGTCTAGCTACTCTTGAAGAAAAAAAAACAACACAAATGCTTTATTTAGTTTTTGTCTATTTAGTAGAAGGCATATATATATGAAAAAGAAGTAAAAAGTTAGATCTTGTTTTTCTTAACCATGGAATGCAAAGTTGATGCTGATAGAGATTTATATAGATTAATTTCAGTTTTAGATGAGCATCTCTTTTTGATCCCAAAAAGTTCTTCTGAGATTAGAAGCTATTTTTTTAAAAGCTATTTTCCTGGAGGGGAATAGAATTTCTATAAAAGAAATGGAGAGTTGTGTGCTTTTCTTATTGCAGAAGGAAAATGTACTAGTTTGATTAGAAAAAGCTATTTTTAAAGGCATCTCATAAAAGAAAGCATTAAAGTGGCATTTCAGTTACTCTTTTCTAGAAAATGTAAATTGTAATGCTTAGTTGCTAGCCAAATGTGACATTGAAATAAAATAGGTATCCATCTAAATGATATATTACTGACACTTGCTGCTTAAATGGAACTCAACCAGCCTGTCCTTTTCAAATTGTGGGGGCAGAACATTGAATTAGTTAGTATTTAGATGCCAAATGTACAATTTATGTTGTATTATTATGTTGTTTTCCAAATTTATCTGTATCTTTTGTGTCTTTTCCCTTCCCTATTTTCATATCATTTGATCTCTTACTGTTCCCAGCTTTTCAAGGAAATAAGTAGAGATCTTTCAAAATTAAAACCTCTTTTAAAAACATGAGCTTTTAGTACCTGATCCCATAAACCCACAATAAGATCCATGGTATAGATTTGAGTATATATTAATGATATTACTAAGTGATTTCTCATATATCATAAAGCAGAGATAATTTTTATGGATTTCTCTGTATTTTCTGGTAGCTGAAGTTGGAGGAAATATCCATGGGACTTTTCATATTGAGAAAAATGAGGTTAGAGTTAAATTTACCTTTGATTATCAAAAAACTAAGAGTAGACTTTGCTTTTCATAAAGGATAAAGTCTTAGTGAAAAGAAAATTACGTGTGTGAGCTAGGGTTAGATCAGTTTGGACAAGTATTCTAGAAAACTTCCGTACCAGCTTAATAATGTGTGGTGTCCACCAAAAAACAAAACAAAACAAAACAAACAAACAAAAACCAGTATCAAGGAAAAAGGGAATACAATAAAGCAAAACTTCTGAGACAATTATTCTTACTGGTTGCATCTCTAAGTCTATGTCTCTTACTTTCTCATTGCTTTCATGATTCTCAGTAATAGTTCACTTTTTTACTTTTATAAAACTATTAAATATTTGACTTGGCTCTTTAGGATTTTGAAAACTTTATTCAGGCAAAATAGGTTAATAGGAGTTTTTTCTTAGTCCCCTGAATCTGAATTTATAATCTCGACTATGCTTTTCTAGGAGAGAAGAGAGGTTATTTTAAATGTTGAAATATTATTTAAAACATCTCTTTTCAGCTTCCATCATCCTCGAAAAATTATCCTGTAGTTTTGTGGTACATGTGTATGCACTAAAGAGTTTATCACATCATTAAGCAGAGGTATTTTATATATATATATATAAAGATTCTGGTAACTAAGGATAAGAGGATCCTACAGGATTTGGGGCAGATGTAGCTATCCCTAAGGCATCAGTGGTTGTAATTTAACTATAAAAATGTTATAACCATCTGGGTCACAAGACAACCGGAGTCTGCTCTTTCCTGCTGCTATAAATAAGACGGAGATTTATTTTCCTTTGTAGACATTGGATTTATAAAAATGAGATATGTTGAGCTTGAACTCTGAGCCAAGAGGTTCGGCTGTGTTTGCACCTTCCATTGAAATGCTGTAACAACCCTGCCTCCTCCATGTCTACATTATACAATATGTGCCTCATTTTATATGGGTTCTATCTTTAAGAGAAAGGGCAGATTTTTCATGGCTAACCTAGTCAGTAGATAGAAAGAATATTTGGCTTTGCAAATAGGTAGTTATCATTGCTACAAAAACCTGTTCTTCCAGTGACATGATTTAGCTGTCTTTCAAAGTGAAATTAAATTACCCCAAAGTAACTGTGTCAAAGAGTCTTTTATCAGAGGAAGTTAGGCTGATTTTCTCATCCCTGACAAAAGCTTGCTCATTTGAAATAAGCAGCCAAACTATCCTTCCTTCTCTGTATAACTGCTTCCGCTATATCTCCACAGTCAGAGATATTTAGAATTTTTGCTGATTTGCCTGGCATCTGTCCAGCAAAAGAGACCATTAAAATTCAGATCCTTTCTCAATAATTGGGACAATCAATTTACATTAAGCTAGCAATTATAATTTTATGTACAATTTAAATTCTATAGAAAATAATTAGTATGAAATAAAGAAGGACACTCATTCTAATGCAAAGAGGTATCTTTATAATCTGTGTTAACCAAATCTTTCCTATTTTGAAAATAGTTCCCTTATTATCTTTGGCATGGAATGACTCCATTGTGTTTTAATTTGTTGTGGAGGCAGCTATGTCACCATAACTCTATGTTTGATAAGAATATGATTTTCACTCAGTTTCCCAGTTTCCACAGAAAAGGAGATAATAGAGTAAAGTAGATAGTACCATTCTATCTTATATATCCTGATCTTTATAACAAAAGCAAGCTCAGAAAAAGCATTGATGTAGGATTGTGGGATGTGTTTGGCACTTCTGCTGCTGAAAAATTATGCCAGTCCTCGGTTATTATTGCTATTTTGAAATAGACTAAAATTTTATTACTCAGACTAGTATTTTACATTGCTTTCAAGGAAAAAATTCTCTAATGAGGTCATGGTTGGGAAAAGAGGTTGAAGGTACGGGGGACGAAGGAGAAGGTTGTTCCCCACAATTGTGTGGCTTTGAAAATGGGATACTGAAATGGGAATTCTTCATCTCTACATTATTCTACATTGCAGAAAAGCCTATAGCAGAAGTCAACAGAATCAGAATTCAGCATTTTCATGCTACCAGTTATTTATAATTTTGATTTTTTGTAGTGTTATTTGGAAAATATTGCATGCTAGAGGAAATATTATTAGGCAATATGGAGTAAAATAATGGAAACAAAGAAAACAAATCCTGTCAGAGCTTGAGCTCATATTTGGCTTCTGCTGTCTGTTTTCATACATGTTCTAGAATAGAAACCGGATGTTTAAAATTTCTCTCTCTCTCTCTCTCTCTCTCTCTCTCTCTTTCCTCCCTCCAAATTCCCTTTCGTTCTTTCTTCTCTTTCTCCTCTTATCCCTCCTCTCCCTCTTCAGTATTAATTGGCTTGCTATTTTTATTATTTTTTTATTTATATCCCCATTTTAAAATATTTGTAATGTAGTTTGTGTAAGATAACACATTAATTTTTAATGACATATTTTCAGCCTCTTGGAATAGCTGAATCATAAAACAAACTTGAAGATGATATACAATCCAAGACAGGATATAAACTGAATATTACACTTATGTTATATTTTCCCACTGTCATACTAAATTAAATGGCAAATGGCTGTTTGGAAAGCTAATGTATATTTTTATTTGAGCCTCTTGCCTTTGTACATGAATCCAGTTAGCATAATGGGCATGTTAGAAATATTTCTGTCTAATTCATAATTAAAATGAAAAGAATTATGCAAGTCATGCATCATTTAAAGCAAGATATCACTAATAATTTTCTGATGATTTGGAAACACATTTGTTCAAGAAACTACCTTCTCCAGAAAGACTCATTATTTTGATTATGATTTTTTTCTGCTTCCTATTTGCACAAAGCTATTTCTGTTTCTTTAGGTTTATTTTTTCCTTCTATATGCTCCCTTTGAAAAAGAATTGTTCAAAACCAATGAAGCTTTCACCTAGAAATCACTTAGAATTTTTTTGGCATTTTCTGTTATTATTCCCAGAACTCTTGCATTCTATAAGTTGCAGTGCAATTGTAAAAAGTAAATCAGTAAAAGCTTCAAATGAGTTGGCTTAAAATGCCATTTACTTTTTCTTGGACATAGATTTTTCAGCCAAACTTTAAGTCTTGTTAACTGTAAGAAATTAGGAAATGGTTGATTTTTAGGGTTTTTTTTTTCAACTTTGAAATATCCAGATAAATTATTTATTCATTTATTTGTTTATTTTTGCTGAGGCAGTTGGGGTTAAATGACTTGCCCAGGGTCACACAGCTAGGAAGTGTTAAATGTCTAAGATAAGATTTGAATTTAGGTACTCCTGACTTCAGGGCTGATGCTCTATCCACTGCGCCACCTAGCTGCCCCTTATTTTATTTTTCATAAGAATATATATAGTTAATCCCAATTATCTCTCTCACACACAAAGAATATATAATTACTAACGCTTATAATAAAAATATTTTTCTTAAAGATTTTATTCTTTTGTCACTCCTCTAAATGAAACAAATGTTTGAAAAGAATACTAAATAGCTTTGTCTTTCCAGGATAACTAGCTTGTATATTTGGAAACTGGAAGAGTCCCTTAAATATCCAGCAGCTCAGTCCCTTAATTTTAAAAAAGGAAAATATGACCAAGAGATGTTAAATGACTTGTCTATTACACAGGAAAGTAGTTGGGTCTCCTGATTCACAGCAATGTCTGTTTTATGCTGATTGATATTCACATTGATCTTATGCCTTTAGTTTTGCCCAGTTCTTTCCAGACTACAAGACTTCTTAGGAACAATCCAACAGGGAAAGGAAAACAGGGAGATGGAAAAGAATGTCCCAATGAGATATGGTCAGGATGGGAGTTCAGCTGGGACTGAGGCAGATGAGAAGTAGATTACTTTCAGAGGGAATTCCAAAATCAGACAAGTCAGCTTTAAATAATGGCAAAAGTCTGAATTTCCTAGGACCAGTTTTCCTATTAAATCTACGGAAGGCCTTTCAGCATAGTTTTCAAATGCTTCTACTAATGGGCAAGTCATAGTCCAACCATCATGTGACAGTTACACACCTATAACACCATTTCCCAATCAACATCAGGAGTTCTTTACTAGAGAGCTGAGGGGAGGCCATTGTTCACCCTGAAGAATTCAGTACAATATACTTCGTAGATTAAGTCCTAGAAGAGGCCTTAGAAACTATATGGTCAAATCTTTTTATTTGTCTACTATGTATAAGTCACTTCCACACAGAATGTAAAGTGACCTTCCAGGCCTGCTCTGGTGCACAATGTCCCTGACTACCAGTGGGAAACAAGTTGTTTCCTTGCAGAAAGTCACTGCAGGATCTGTTACTATGAGACCTCATACAGGTGGAAAAGCCAAACAGGCTCAAAAGAGGATTTAGAGAAATTAATGGATTATAGCTGGTTATTAAAGGGATTTGTAGATATCTCCTAACCTATGAGGATGTGTCATGAAAGGCCGTGAACAATCCCCTAAGGCCACTTTGGGGAACAAAATAGAAGATTGTTCATGGAGCTAATCCAATGTAACATTCTTTATGGCCATGGAGAATGTCATTCCATCTATCATCTCTCTCTCTCTCTCTCTCTCTTACTACCTCTTCCCACTGCCCAATTCAACTTGTTTTCTTTGTTTCATTAGGCAAACCATTTTGCTCTTTTTATGCCTAATGTCTTCACAAAAATGGATAGTGTTTTTTATGTCACAATAGAATTGTTAATCATTACCATTTATATCATCAGGTTTCTATATATCTTGAGTTACTCTTTTCAAGCTTACACCAGCTCTCTCAATATCTTTTAGGATTGCTTTAAGAGTATGTGATCGAGTTTATAGTTACCTAAATGTAAGAGAGGATAGTGACATACATTTTACTTAGAATCCTTAGATGAATGGATAATGAATGAATGAGTGAATGTATGGGTGGGTAGATGAAAGATTGGATTGATTATACTTCCCTTATCTCACATGGAAATATAAATTGCCTCTGAATGAGGGTTACAAGGCCATGTTATATTTTATCCCTAGCTAGATCCAAGAACTGATTAATGCACTTGCAGATTGTAGATCAAGAACTAGTCCAAACTAAGAGTGGACTTGGACTAGCTTTTGGGCACCCTGGCCTATTCTAATTCAGACTTTTATCTCAGAGATGAACCTGCATCCATCTAAAATTTGGGGATACTTTGATTCTGTGACTCATTGCCACTCCATTTGTCTCAGGTTTCTATTTCTGTCAAGAGGGGCAGTACATTCTGCAAGAAAAAAATCAAGTATTTTAGGATTCTTGAAAGTTTATTCCTATAGCATTAAAAAACAGTATATGAAGCAGAATTTTGTAATGGTAAGAGTGTAGTGCTGCACTTGGAATCTGCATAGTCTATGTGCAGATCCTTCTTCTGGTGCTTACTGCTATGGGACTGTAAAAAATTCTCTTAACTTCTCTGAATCTCAAGTGTGAAATGAGCAGATTGGACTTAATGGCCTCTGAGGTTCTTTTCAAATCTTAAAAGAAAGACATTATCAAGCATGCATGATTATATTACAATTAAGAATATAGATTTAAGTTTCATGGGAATGCTTGAACTGAAAATTCTGTAAAATGTGGACTGTTCAATTTGGAGTAAAGACTAAGGAAAAATCACAAATATTACAATTGTTTTTAAATGATTCTATACCTCTTTTTTTTTTTAGCCTTATATGCCATTCTTTTAAACTATCAAGTTATTTTCATATATCTATATCTATATCTATCTATATCTGGGCTATTTTGGGAGAAAGGATAGAATACACCTAGTTGTGTATAAGAGAACACAGCTAGGTATGTATATATGTGTGTGTGTATACATATACATATCTAGCTTGTTCTGTCTTTCCTCCCAAGACAGCCCGGCTATATATTTTATACACACACACACACACACACACACACACCTAGGTGTGTTCTCCCTTCCTCCCAAGATAGCCCAGAAAAAAAAGCTGTTACTTTTTAAATTAATAAAATATGCTTGGATAAATACCAGGTTGGATAGCAATCCCTCCTAACACCCTGTTCATAACTCAAAATGCTGACCAGGGTGTAGAGATACATGTACTCTGACATTCATTGCTGATAGAATTTTAAATTTTGGGGAGAGTATAGTAAAAATTAGAAAAATAATCATGCTCTTTGAACTAATAATTACATTGCTATCAAACACCAAAAAAGAATTATGTGTTTCAAAATTTTCCTAGCAATATTATCTGTAATTAAAAAAAAAAAAACTGGAAGCAAACTAAATTTCTTTCCTTCATACATACAGGAAGCATTTATTTATGAACCTGCTATGTGCCTGACATTTAGCTAATTAGAAAGACAAAAACGAAATTATTGCTTTTGAAGAGTGTACTTTCTCTTGGGGGCATAGAAAAGAACAAAAATACTAAATGCATAGAGTAAAGAAAAATAATAATTATATCATAGCCAAAATGATGATCACGATAGGCCTCCTGTAGAAAGTAACACCTGACTTGAAACAAAGGCTTCTGATGAAGAAGTAAGAAAGGAAGGGGATACATACTTTGTTAAAAGTTACAAATGTGTATGGTGAAACAACAAGGGAGACTTATTTGATTGGAATATAGACATTGTAAAGAAGTTATATATTCCGGGAATACTATATTCCTGGAAATATAGACTGCAACCACATTGTTTAAGAACGTTAAGTATCAAACTGTGGAATTTGTAATTTTATCCTAGAGGCCATTGGGATCCATAGTTGCTTCTTGAGTAGGAAAGTGAGGTTATTAGTCCTGGGCTTTAGAAATAGCATGAAAAGGGAAAGACCTGAAGCTTGGAAATCAATTAGGAGGCTATTATTATTGTCCAGGTGAGAGGCATTCTATAATGCCTGAGTGAAGAAGGTATTGACTGAGTGAATGAAAGGAAGGAGGGTACTGCTGTGAGAGGTATTATGGAGAAAGAGCCAGTAAACCTTGTGAACTGTTTGGTAATAATAGTAAGTGAGGAGAAAGAGTCCAAAGTAATAATTATTTTGACTTTGAAAAGAATATTTTTATTTTTAAAAACTTAATCTTAGAAATGGAAATTAAACTAACTTCAAAGAAACTACTCGATGGAAAAAAACCCTTGTTTGAGATATATTTATTTACAGAATTCTTTCAAATTTTTAAATAAATTATTAATACCTGTCATATAAATTGTTTATAGAAATTAGAAATAAAACATTTTACTACAATAATCAACCCCCTGAAAATCATTCATTTTATTAAAGGTGAATATGTATCTGTTACACAGATATGATTCAAAAGTAGAAAAACAAAGAATATAATTGATCATATCAAAACAAAAACACCCCAAATCACTCGATTATATCAATAGTTACCAAAAAACCTTGACAAAATGCAACACTAGCTAAAAAGTCTACCAAGTATAGACATAGAGGAATCTTTTAAAATATAATGAAAGCATCTATCTAAAATAAAAGCTAGCAATTTATGCAATGTAGACACAAGTTTTAGAAGTTTCATTGCTAACCAAAGGGAATAAAGATAGGATGCCTTGTGTTATTTAATGTAGTTCTAGAATTGCTGGCAATATAAATAAATCAAAGATACTTAAAGCGTAAATTGGGAAAAACATAGAAGAACTATGTGTTCTGATAACATGAAGGTTTACTTAGAAAATATTACAGAATTGGCCAAGAAACTTATTGAAGAAAATTAAATTCAATAAAGGAAACATGGAAAACAAACCCACAAAAATCAATAGCATTTCTACATAAGAAAAACAAAACCTGGGGGCAGCTAGATGGCACAGTGGATAGAGTACCAGCCCTGAAGTTAGAAGGACTTGAGTTCAAATCTGGTCTTAGACACTTAACACTTCCTAGCTATGTGACCCTGGCCAAGTCACTTAACCCCATTTGCCTCAGGGAAAAAAATTATCAAAACGACATGCAAAGACAAAAAACAAACAAGCAAACAAACAAAACAGGAAAGAAAAGAAGAGCAGTGGAACAAATTAGAAAAGTTAGAATAAAAAATAATTGAATTAAATGAGTCAAAGTTGGGATTAGCTCCAAACCACAGATAACATAGGAAAGAACTACCATTCTGATAGATAAAAGATGCTAGGGGAAAAAAACAAACAACTAAAAAGTGGATTGGCAGAAATAAGATTTAAACCAATATTTTGTACCATTAATTTACAATAAATTTATAAGAACTACATTCCCTTAATATTAAAGATCATAATGTAAAATTTAAAAGAGAAATAGATTATATACTTTTCATAGTAAGGGGAAATTTTAATTTCTTAACTCAATAAGGAATAGAAACAGTTTGCAGAAAACCAAGTGAGAAAGAATACTTCAAATCATTAACAATAACAAATGTAAATCAAAATAACCCTAAAGCTATACCATGCTTGGCAAATTGGCAAAAATCACAAAAGATGAGAGTGGTCTGTGTTGGGGGTGCTGTGGAATTACTTGAACTTAAAAAATATTTGGTAGGGTTGTGAAATGAGCTGATTATTCTGGAAAGCAATTTGGAATAGGTGAGAAGGGATGGTACCTGGAAATGGAACATCATGTTAAAAAAAAAAAAAAGCAACAAGTAGACCAGAGTCAACGGATAGTAGAGTATGTGGAGAGGATAAAAGTATAAGAAGACTGAAAAAGTAGAAAAAGTTCACAGACCTAAAGAGTTTGTGTCTTAAATGGACTTAACTCAGGTCCTTTTTCCATGATATCATGAACAGCATCTATTTTAACCTAGATGTTGATAAGGTCTTTGACAAAGTGTGTTATTTTATTCTTGTAGCAAAAATGAAGAGATACAAATTAGATTATAGTAATTAGAGGGATTCACAACTGATTAAATGACCAAACTCCAAATGAAATCATTAATTACTCAGTGTTGACTTGGAAGAATGTTTCTAGTAGAGAGCCTTAGACATCTTTGCTTGAGCCTGTGTTACCTAACATTAACAACTTAAAGTTATAGATGACATTCTTATGTTTATAAGTGACACAAAACTGGGAAGAAATAGATAGTCTACACATTGCATAATAACATCTCATGCACTCATATTGATCTGTGATTCCATTCATATGAGAATTTCCTCCAAAGATATAGATTGTTAAGTCATCATACTTGCCTATCCTATGAGCCTCTCATCCAGGTTCTCCCAAAAAAGTTTGCCACAATGGGTTCATCCAAAATGCTGGAGGCCTTCTACACTTATTCCTTATGTGCAATGGTACTTAATCCATTTACAGTCTGTCACCCTTCACTTTAAGATGTGTCCATCCAGTTTTCTCTGTCATTTGATTCCTTTATGGCATTCTTTACACCTGTTCTTACTGGTTTTTTATAGCAGATCATGTAATTCCTTATTGGCTATCTATTGCAGATTGTTTAAATTCACCATGTATTTCTCCATTGCCCATTACATGATAGTCATTTTTAGTTCTTTGGCAACAGTAATGTTCTTTTTCTCACTGACATAGAGCGAATTTAGTTTGAGTAATATGCAATTATTCAAGGAGTTTGGCTTGTCAAGTCACATAGGTAAGTCAAAGATGAAGAATGTCTATTGTCCAGGTTTCCACGCTAATTCAAGTGGACACTATATACTGGTCTTGTCCAGTGGCAGATATACCTGAGAAGGATAGTAAAGTTGAATAAGGAATTGGACTCAGAGCTAAAAATAGACAGAAAAGTGATTTATGTGGCTCTGAAGAAATTACAAAACCCTTTTACTGACCTCAAACTTCCCATTAAAGTAAAGCCCACTTTTTCAAATGCAATTGTTTATAATAATGATAACATTAATAACAGCCAACATTTATATAGCACCTTCTATATGCCAGGTACTATGTTATGGGCTTTACATATGCTATTTCATTTGATACTCATAATAACCTTGGGAGGATCAACTGCAATGGACTTCTAAACAATGCAATAATTCAAGACAATTTCAACAGACTTGGGATGGAAAATGCCATGCCCATTCAGAGAAAGAACTATGGAGACTAAATATGGATCAAAGCATAGTATTTTCACCCTTTTTGTTTGCTTCTTTCTTTCTTGTGTTTTTTTTTTCCCTTTGGTCTGATTTTTTTCTTGCACAGTATGACAAATATGAAAATGTTTTTTTAAAATTGCACGTATTTAACCTCTATCAAATTTCTTGAAGTCTTGGTACAGAGGGAGGTATGAGGTGGAGGAAGAAAAATTGGGAACATAAACTCTTACAAAGATGAATTTTGAAACCTATCTTTATATGTATTTAGAAAAATAAAATACTGTTGAAAATTAAAATATATTTTTCATTTAATACATCCTCTCCAAAAATAGAATAATCCTGGAAATAGTTACTATCATTGTCTATGTTTTATAATTAAAGAAATTGAGGTTCAGTGAATTGCCTGAGGTCACACAGTGATTAAATGTCTAGGGCCAGATTTAAAATCAGATCTTCCTAACTCTAGGCCCAGTGCTTTGTACATTGTATGAACTAGTTGCCTTTAAATACAGTCTTCAGAACCGAACACAATACTACAGATGTAATCTGACCAATGCTTTGTACAGATGTCTGTATTCCCCAGCTGAATAATGAATGCTTATTATATTGACTGTAAAATGCAATTTGGTGGATAACCCAATAAGTTATCCTATCACTACATACATCTTGCATTGTCATTACAAATGGAAAATGTGTGGATAAGCTATAGATTTAAAGCTAATAAGGAAGAGAGCAGGCTAGATTGCATTTGGATATTCCATGCTACTGACTTCCTGATTGAAAAACACAATTTTAATAAAGATACATTCTTCCTGTGATGTTTGCTATATGATCACAAACCATCAAACACTGTACACTCCAAATCAAAGCTGTGCATGTGGTGGGCATAAATAGGTATCTCACCAACAGTGATTTTGTGTGTGTGTGTGATATTAAAAGCTAACATTTGATAGTCAGCAAAGGATTTGGAAAGTCCTACAGAGAGAGCAAGACTTAACTGATGAATAATTTGAGTGCCTTGTTGGTAAAAGACTACAATCCATTAGGTAGATGGTCTAGGAAGGATTTATGAGAAAATAGACAAGAATTACACAGGATAAGGAGGAGGGAGGAGTATTAGACCCACATTGATGAGATCAGAGATGGTAAAATGAATTTCAAAGTCAGAATCAAATTCTATTCCCATTTTGACAATCAGAATATTTATTCATTACCAGATTTCTGGCATTTCTTTTCTCCATTATCCCTCAAAGATCACAGTCAGTATTTTCTCTGGCATCATCCAAATTTTGTTTTTCAGTAATATTGAATTTCATTAACCTGGCCTGGATGACACAAACCCATTTAGGTACGCCAAGTACTCTCTATCTTACTAACATCTCTTAAACCTTAGTTGCATCTTACCCATTTTTTTTTAAAGGCATTTGGTTTAAAAACTATTATCCTTCACAAAATAAAGATTCACAATGGAAATATTGGAGTACACTTTGACTTCCTATCAATTATTAACAACCATTTCAGTTAAAAAAATTTTTTTAGTGCCTACCATATTCAAGGCACTGCACAAAACATTGGAAAGACAATTTTAATGGCGTTTATATTTTAATAGGGGAGTGTGTGTGTGTGTGTGTGTGTGTGTGTGTGTGTGTGTGTGTAGTGTAGTGTAGTGTAATAAAAGGGAAAGAGATGAATACAAAAGAGAAGGTACAGGTATGAAAAAATTTAGAAATTTGAGGAAGAAGAAATCTACTAAGATTTCTGTCAGCTCTACACTTCAATGAGTACATTTTTTCCTTGTTCCAAACATACCTAAAAAAGTTCTTTTTATTGTTGACATTTTTTATTTGAGCTCATTCCAAGTTTTTTAGTCTTCCTGAAGTTATTCTTATGCCTTTGTTTTGTATTTGTCTTTGGTTTATTCAGTCCATCTTCTATTTTAAAAATAGATATATATGCATCTTTTTCAGATCTGAGAATTCCTTTATCTTCCTTGTGCGATCACATTGCTTTCTTTAGTTGCTTTTTTTCTTCCTCAATGGATTTGTTGTTGAGGTTCAGTTCATGTTCAATTGTTTGTGACCCTATTTGGGGGTTTCTTGGAGAGATCTTGGAATGGTTTGCTGTTTCTTTTTCCAGCTTTCTTTATAGATGAAGAAACTTAGGCAAACAGAGTTAAATGATTTATTTAGTGTCACATAGCTAGTGAATGTCTGATGTTTCACACAGTTAGTGAATGTCTGATGCTGGATTTGAACTCAGGTCTTCCCGATTCCAAGTCTGAGGCTCTTTATCCTGCATCCACTTTAGCTTCACTAAGAAGTTTTTTGTGATTGAAGTGCCAAGTTTCCTTTGTGGCCATCTATTTTCCATTTAGAATACTAGATCATGTGATTAAGCCTTTAATTTCTTTGCAGCTTTTGAAATGGACTACCCTAAAGTCGGGAATACATGTTTGTGCCAAATATTCTTTTTTTGGGGGGAGGAGAGTGTTATTAGAGGACCTTATATGCAGACCACTTAAAGATGTAAACTTCTAAAATTCCCCGATTTCATTAATTCATTATTTAATGATGGTCCAAATTAAATTGAGAATAGCAGATTATTTCTTCTGAGAAAATTGTCAGAAAGAGGTTAATAATAATAATAATAATAGTAATAGTAATAATAATAACTGTTTATAATAAACAACAATAACTTATATTTACATAGCATCCTAAGGCTAAATATTATTTTCACAGCAACACTGTGTGATAGATTAATGCAAGTGATTTTGTTCTTATTTTAAAGATAAAGAAACACGAAGGCTCCCACAGTTTGAGTGATTTGCTTAGAGTCACATATCTAATAAGAATCAGAACTAATTGAGTTCAGGTCTTCTTCCTATAATAGTAATGCTTCTTTTTCTTTAGAATTTTTGTTACTATGTTTTTGCATGATTATTTCCATTCATACTCTTCCTATTCCTCCCCACCTGACCCAGGAATCTTATAACAAAGAAAAGCAATGTCAACTAGCATTTTTTAAGCTCCTGCTCTGTTTCAGATCCTCTTGGAATCATTGGACCAATTTGCATTATGTCTGGCTTGGTGCATTTGTTGTCATGTGACCTCAGGATACAGCATTAATTGTTGTATTTATTCTGAGTTTAGTTCCTTTTTTGCATTGTTTTTACTTACATTATTTTAGACATTGTGCATATTTTTCTGGTTCTGTTTACTTTGCTCAGCAAAATTTATATGTGTTCCCATGTTTCTTTGAATAATTAAGTCTACATTGCTTATAGTATAATAAATATGTCTACACATTCATATCTTAGAATTTCCTCAACCATTTTCCAACTCATGACCATCCTCTTTAAAGTGCTTTGATATATTTTGTTACTTATAGAACTTTAACTTTGTCCTTTGCCTCCTTAGATTACACACTCAATAATAGGATTTCTGGGCAAACACTATTGCTCTTTCTACTATACCATAATGCATCCTCTGTATTCTGTTTTCAGCAGTACTTCCGGGTTATCCCAACCCATTCATGACCTTGGACAAACCATTTCACTTTTCTAATTCTTAATAATGTGTTCTGATTGGGAAGCCCAATGTCTCTCAAGGTAGCTCATTTCACATTTTGACATCTCTGATAGGATTTTTTCTATATGTAAAATTGGATTTGTTATTTCTGGCTCTATACTTTGGAGCCAGTTAGAACAAATGTAATCTTCCTCCTACAAAAAAAGCTCTTTGCATATTTGAAATTAGCTCTATCACTTTCCATAAACCTTCTCTGATTCTCAAATGTCATCTCCAGGTACCTCATCCTAAGTGTCCTTCTCTGTTCGACAGTGTCCTTCCTAAATACATTACACCATATTTTGTATTCAGTTTGGGGTACCAAACTTCTAGAAGTCTACACACAGACCAAAATTTCTACAGAGGGCAAGCAAAGTGATAAGAAGACTAGAAACAATGGTATATCATAGTTAAATGAGGGAGTTCATCTCTGAAATAAATTAGATGGATCAGATGATTTCTAAATCCATCCCACCTTTAAATTTCTTTGATTATTATGATTCTTAAAACCCATGATTGACTATATGATCTTGTTGAAAGGTATCTAGTAAATCTGAGGTAAAAATTGAAAGGGAAGGGAATAAGCATTTATGTAGTGCCGACTATAGGCCTGGTACTATGATGAGTGCTTTATACAAATAACTCATTTGATCTTTGCTACAACCCTACAAGGTAGATATTATTACTGTCACCGTTTTATAGTTGAGGAAACTGAAATAAACAGAGGTTAAATGAGTTACACAGCACCACACAGCTAGTAAATGTCTGAGATCAGATTTGAACTCAGGTTTCTCTGACTCATGGCCCAGGGCTCTATCCAGTGGACATCAGCTATCTTCAGTGGCCTAATGGAACATAAATATAAATGTCTTGAATGTCCATTGTACCTTTCATGGTGAGCCAGGAACTACAGCTAACTCCAGTTACTCACAATGATTTTCTTTAATTTTATAATGGTCATTCTGTTTTTTAATATCATGTAATATCCAGTAAAAATTATTGTTTAAATGGTGGGAAGCAGTATTGCCTAAAAGTTAGGGGGAGTTCTGGAATAAAGTGTCCCCTCTATCCCATTATGATTTTTATGACTCTGCCTGGACAAGTTCAGCACCTCAAAGTCTGCAACAACTAAGACTCTTAAGTTGCAGGATAGATATCAATCTGCATTAGTAAAGGCAATTTCTTACTTGAAACTTTTTACATAAGTAGAAATCACAGGTCTAGCCCCTCAAAATCATATAAATCCAGGCTCAAGGTTGAAAATTGAAAATAAGATCCAAGGAAAATTTTTTAAAAGAGCTATCCATTTATTCATTCAATAAATACTTGTGAAGTGCCTGTTTTATATATATAAAGAACATGAGATAGAAATCTTAAATCTTTTTTGATACTTTTCATTCAGCCTATTTTTAAAAAAAACACATTTCATTGATTTTCTTCATGCTTATAGTTATGGCTAAGTCCATGTGTTTAAAGCTCAGATTTCTTTGTTGAAATCCTGTGATATTTTAATATATAAAAGAAGATTTTTACATATACCAGCTCAAGACCAATACCATACAGGAATTTAACAGCAAATTTCTACTTTGGGTATCTAACAATAATTAGGATCTTCCTATTGACCTTATATAAACTCAAATTCATAGTAAAATCTAAATACCAGCCCATTTGACAAAACTTTTATACTTGGAGTTATAATGAATTTGCTTCTGATTGTGCTTTTTACTTATGTCTATCATAATTATTTTTGTCTGATGCTCTTATTTAAATGAAGTGATAAATGGAAAATGAGGACAGATAAGTGCTACATTTAAACTTTCCTGTTTCACCAATGAATGCTTTTTTTCCAGTCCTCTTAAGATATCTTGCATTTTATATTACATAATATATAAATTAGATATTCCTTATTACAAATGCCATATAAATCTTATTGTTTTCTGCCTTGGAAGATAATAAAATTTAAATGAATTAAGATTTAGTGAAGTCTCTAGAGAATCATTTTACAAAGATTGAAATTCAAAGCTCTTATTTCCAGAATTTAAACCTAGTCCACCAGATGTATAACTAAAATAGAATTTTAATTATTGTGGTGAAAAAACCACATGTCCAAATCAAGGAATGTATTATTAAATACCTATAAGTATATCACATCTTTATTAAATACCTATAAGTACATCACATCTTGGGTTTCAGTTATAAGATGTGCATCAAAGTAAAGAAATCATGAATAAAAATTTATGATTTCATAATATAAGGGAAATCTGAATTTTCTTGCTTTAACAGAGTAGAAGGTTAACTAAAAGAACAAGATTTTTAATATTTTCTTCAGCATCCAAAAGAAAAAAATCTCAGACAGCTTTTTTTTTTTTTTAATGAATATACCTCTTAGGGTTTATTTCACCATTAGAGGATAATGATCCAATTATGACTGTTCAAATCACAGAATATAGCCAAACTCACTTGTATAGAGTAGAGTGTATAGACAAGAAAGAAATTGAATAAGATTTCTCTAAAGTCTTTTTCCCACCAAATCCAGCTTGTTAGAAAGCCAAAGATATAACAAATTTATCTCACTCTAAGTAAACTCAGTATATTAAAATTCAGACTTATAAAACAGATATATCTTGTTATTTTCCAATTACAAAAAATTCATTATTATGTTTTTCAAAAGAATTCAAATGGATTGTTTATATAATGAAGATATTGTGTTTATATTGAACATTTTAGGCAGGATATATAGTGAAAAGAAAAGGCACTAAATTTGGCATCAAAAGTCTTGGGAGTTGGATTAAAAAAAACCTCTTTCAGCAAGTGAAATTTGAGACTGGAGCTTAGAGGGGTTAGATATGTAGATCTGGGAACCAACTCTCTAGAGATGAAAGTTGGATCTATGAGAGCTGATGAGATCATCAAGTAAGATAGTGTATTGGGAAAAGAAAAGAAGGTTCATGATGACTTTTGGGAGACACCAGCAGTTAGTGTGCTGATCTGGATGAAGTTCCAGCAATGAAGATTGAAAAGGAATATTCAAACTGATTGGGGAAGGATTAAAAGAGAGGGTCTATATTCAGAGAAGAGGGCAAATCAACTGTATCAAAGATGGCAGAAAGGGGATTGAGATAATTGGTGATTTTGAAGAGATCCATTTCAGCTGAGTGATGAGGTAGGAAACCAGATTGCAGATGAGAGTAAAAGGAAAAAAAGTGTTGATAAATATAGTAGATGACTTTTTTCATGGAATTTAGCAATGAAGGAAAGGAGTTAAAGAACAGCAGTAGAAAGGATGGTAGGATTCAATGAAGATTTGCATGTTTGTAGGCAGTAAAAAAGAACTAGTAAATAGAAAGAAGTTTTTCTTGTAGAATTTTCTCTTTGATTTGGGGTTTCAAAATTTAGCAGTAATGTTCCTATGTGTTTTTCTTGTAGGATCTCTTTGAAGTTGATTGGTGGATTTTTTCTATTTCTACTCTTCCCCTTTATCTTCTATCATTCCAGGACAATTTTCTTTGATTATGTCTCTTAATATTATGTCAAAATTCTTTTTTTGGTCACCTATATTGTTATACAGTTAATAAATTAGTGAATAGTTTTAACTTTTGTTTTGCAGTTACTTACCAAGAATTGAATGGATCTGTGGCATGTACTTTGCTTTAGTTCTTTCATTCAGCTTAAAAATTGAAAAAAAAAGTTTTCTAAGACTACATAGTATTTCTACTATGTAAGAGCATTGTGTGAGACATTTAGGTTGTAATAAAGACATAAATATAGTCCCCACTTATAATAACCTCCCTAATAATGACAGTTGAAATTATAACTTCAAATTTTGCAGAGCACATTTCACATGTTGTTCTTGTTGTTCAGTTGTGTCTGTTTCTTCTTGGCTCTATTTTTGGCAAAGATGCTGGAGTGGTTGACCATTTCCTTCTCCAGATCATTTTACAGATGAGGAAACTGAGGCAAACAGGGTGAAATGACTTGTTCAGTGTCACAGAGCTAGTAAGTGAATATCTGAGGCCAGATTTGAAGTCAGAAAGATGAGTCTTCTTGTCCCCACACCTAGTACTCTATACATCACACTATATTTTATACTAGTTCATTTAAGCCTCATAACAAATCTTATGAGGTAGGTACTATGGATAATATTACTCCAAGTCAGAGAGAAAGGGACTGAGTTTGAAAAAGTTAAATGACTTGGCCATGATCATTCACCTTGGAACTGTCAGAGACATACTTTAAACTCAAGGATTCTTGCCTCCATGCTTTGCACTTTGTTCATTTTAATGGAGGTGACAAGATCTATGACTATTACAAATAGGAATATGATAAGCACATCAAAGAAATAGAGTTCTGCACAACTGGATGAAAATATGGTGTTAGATGAAAAATCTCATGGGCTATGGTGCTAAGAGGATGAATAAATTCTTTGATAATGTGACTAACAAGATGGTGGGCTAGATGTTTTCTCTGATGCATACCTTCACCTAGACGGCTTCACTATGGGCCGGTAACTTTTCTTCCTTGAAGATCACTCCAGTCCTTGAACTTCTGTCTCTGAGGCCCCCTTCTCTGATTAGATGTCTTCTCCCAGCAGTCCACTTAAGGAGGGAGTCCAGGGGAGCCATCTCTTCATTTCTACACTCTTCCAGACTTTTTCATTTCCTTTTTCTATGTTGTCTTTTCTGATTAGAATACAAGCTCTTTGTTGGTAGAGACTGTTTCTTTTTGCTTGTATATTTGTATTCTCATTGATTAGCACAATGCCTGGCACATAGTAAGTGCTTAATAATTATTTTTTGACCAACTGTCTCCATAATCTAGGACAGCTAGGTGCCAAATAAGGTCACAATTAAATGAACTGAAAACAGAGAAAGCTAATAATCCCCCATACATCTTACTCATAGTGTCAAGGAAATTATAAAGGTAGAAAATTGCTATGACTATGGCAGTCCTGTTAGTAGTGTTCTGTGTCCTGACAGAGCTCAGCCAGAGAATTGAGGAGCTGAGGGAATCCCTGGGCATGTGGCTATTTGGCACTCCACTAAGCCTGAATCAAAGAACCTAGGATCCAACTGGTGTCAATTCTGATTGCCTGCCTTCCCCCCTTCAGAAATTACATAGAGGACATAAATCATCTATTGCCCTATAATAATAAAAAAAAAAAAGATTGAAATGACCAAAGATCTCAGGAGGAATAACATTCAGTTAAAGTTTAAGATTATAAGCAGATAAACCAACAGGGAAGATATTTGGTTTCCAGATCAGGTAAAAGAATCCAGACTTCTATGAACAAATATTGTGAAATAAAACAAAACAAAAATCAGCATCTGATGAGGATAGGATTCAGTGGATTCCCAAGAAAGTATGGAACTTCAGGATATTCCTGAATTATTTAAAATAAGATTAAAAATGAAGCAGACTTTTTGGCAATTTACAGGAGAAATAATTAACAGAATAGAAAAATTTGAATCTATAATGGAAACTCTCAGCAATGAAACAAGAATAATTGAATGGAAAGGCAGATGCACAGAAGCAAAAGACAGTTTGGAAGAAGAGAAGCAAAAAAGAAATACAATTAAAAGAAAACATGATTTGCATATAACACAATATAGGTTAGACAGAATGTATAGAAATGATTTATGGGTTATAGTTCTTCTAGAAGAACACAAGTAAACTTGAACATCACAATGCACTAAATGATACAAGAAAGCTACCCAGTATTTCTGAAGAATGAAAATAAAGTGTCAATCAAAAGAATCCACAGATTAGTACTAGAAAAATAAACCAAACCAAAAACCTCTGCTGCAAACTCCAACCATTTAGTGATTAAATTCACAATTCTACTAACACAAAATTCTACTAGCAACCAGAAGAAAGACATTTAAATATAAAAAGGAAGGAAATTTCAGTAACTCCTATCAGGAACCATTAGAAAGAACATAGTAATGTGGTCCAAAGAGCAAAGCACCTTAGGAGTACAATCCTAGTAGTCTACTCTGAAAACCCATCCTTAACTGTTAATGATAAAAAGATAGACTTTGAATAAAAAAAGAGATTTTCAAAACATTCCTACAAGAAAACTAGCTTACTTCAGGCAATAAGTAAGAAAGCAGCAAAACAACAAGCTGGACATTAACAACAAAATCTGAAGACATTATAAGATTTCATTCTCCTATACAAAGAAACTAGGTTAATTGTGAGTTTCGCTAGGGAACTTAGCTATTGTCTTTCTCTTCAATAATTGCTAAAACTCCTTTTCTTTGCTAAAAACCCCAGAGGGATTTAACCTGCTCTTGGCAGTATTAATAAAATCTGTGCTTCTTGATTTGAAGATGGTCTAAGCCTACAAATTCTTTTGAGATCTTTTGGCACCCCAATATACTTTTGGGGTCCAATAATCCTACATCCCAACATTTGATTGTGAAACCCCAACACTTTGTTACTTGTACACAGAGTCCTGAAATCCAAATAAATATATTTTGGGGCTTTAGCACTTCTATATCCCAAATCCCAACAAGATAGGGAAGAGTCAAAGAATAAGGAATTCTAAAGAAAATGATAGCTTCAAATTTGTAGTAATATGATGTAATCGGGTTAAGTTATAATGTAATCCTATTAAAACATTTAATATAAAAAATAGCCAGTGAGTCATTAATACTGCCTGTGTTTATGTCACTGCCAAAAGAAATAAGATGAATGCTTTTGAACTCTTCATTCATTCAACAATTTAATTGAACAAAAAAAAAATTTAGCATCTATTTGTTATATGGAAGCAACTATTTCTCAAATCTATACATAACTGTAATATACTAGTGAAGAGAGATGTTTCTGAATATTGTTTGTTCTTTAAAAAATAGGCACAACCTTCTTCCCAATGTCTGATGAAAGATTTTGACTGATTTAAAAAATACAAATTAGATGCCTCTTGGCTCAGCCTTATGTTAAGGGCAACATAACAAGGTTGTTTTTTTAAAGATCATTGTGTTGTTATGTTTGTTATACTGCTCTTTGCATGTGTTGTTCTGTCGGGTCCTTTGTTAAATAGATAGGATGGATGTATATAATCTCTTATGAAGAATTAAAGCTGAGAGCATTAATGTGACATGACTTCGGGCATATGGTTAGTACCTAGCTCTCCTCACTTCTCTAATTTGATTCCTTCAACACCATAATCAAATACAGTATCTGTCATTGTTCCTAGATTAATCGATAAAACTGTACATTCTCATTTTGTTAAATGCATCTTCATTTCTAGCAAGTGTTTTATCATTTACTTCATAACTCTTCCTCATGAAAAGCACCTTACAAATGCTTTTATACAGCAGTTGTCAGCACTGTTTCTCAAGTAGACACTAAGGATACTGGTTTTGTTCCCAGTGTGCTGCTGACTTTAAGGGGGTGTCACATCAACAGTGCAAATTATAAAAAAGCAAAATGTAATTAATTTGAATTTCCACATCTTTTCATAATTGGCTTTGGCTTCAAAGCACAGAATTCACTGTCAGGCATCCAGCAGAGGATAGAAAGATTTCTCAAATTCCCACTCATTTTACTTGGACCTTCAGGCCTAAGAGTTCCAAACGTCATGTAGGAGCCATGTGCAAAATGTACAGAAGAATTCATCCTTAAAATAAAAAGGCATCTGCTTTGCTCTGCCTATCAGGACCTAAAATCCTGAAATTAAAAACAAAACTTAGTATTGCTAACCCGCAAAATCCATTTTTAAAAATTGAACTTGTTTCTCAACCTTCTGCTAGTCTCTGTTCTCGTGCCGAAATGACATTTGTAATATTGACAGACAATGTCAAAGTGCAGTATGTAATCCAATGTTTTGTGGTTATCATTATAAAGCTTTTGTCTTAGACAAGTTGATTTGTCATTCAAAACTTCTGTTTCAAAGAGACAGCAGGTTCTGTGGTTATATAATTATAACCTCAAGCATATTTTTTTTTAATTTCATGTAGTACTTACCACCCACTCTGTTAGATAGTAATCAAAAGTTATTATTACCATTTATCACATTAACAAATCCCCAAACTGTGATGATAACCAACTTATCCTATGAGGAAGTATTGCTTGTAGTTGGTCATTAAATAATTTCTGCAGATTCATAAGCATGAAGAAAACTTATTTGTCTGAAATGAGATTTCCAAATATTTATAAGGAGAAATAGCCTCCAAATGACTTCTGTGTGTCTTCTTCTAAGAAGACATATCCAAGTAGATGAAGACTAATGATCTAACAGAATCTAGTGTTATTCACAGGGATGATGCACATTATTGCATTAGACATTAAAACCTTTTGTTCTGCTTTTTTGTCATCATCCAATACATAACATTTGTATTAGGGAAATTCAGCCATAGAAACAGTTATCCTTTCCTGGTCAGGTCCTATGCTCTGCTCCCAGGCTTCTTGGCTTCTTCTAGAAATTCCTTCCTTTCTCTCACGCTAAGTGTTTGGAGTCCACTGATCTTTGCACTAAACTTCTTGCTGTTACTAAGACTTCTTTTTATAAACAAAAGGAAAGTTGCTTTCATCATTTGAGCTGTTTTTTGCTCAGGCAGTTCTTGGCTTTTAGAAAGTTCTTAGATGAATTGATAAGACTTACATGAGTTGATGCAAAGTAAAGTGAGTAGAATCAAGAGAACATTGTATACAGAACAGGAATTGTATGCAGAATCAACTGCAAATGACTTAGTTATTTTTAGTAATGCAATGATCCAATACAATTCTGAAGGGTTTATGGCAAAAAATACTATCTACCTCCAGAACGAACTGAGGGAGTCTGAGTGCAAATTGAAACAAAAGTTTTCATTTTTTTTCCTTTATTTTTCTTGGGAATTTTTGGTCTTTTTTTCTTTTACAACACAACTAACATGAAAATTATGTTTTGTATGACTGCACATTTTTAATCTATAACAAATTGCTTGCTTTATCAAGTAAGGACTTAGGGAAAGAAGGGAGGAAGAAAACATGAAATTCAAAAATCTCCTGTTGTTTCAGGAGAGTATACATCATTCTTTTCCACATGTTTATTCAATGCTTATCATTGAATAAACAATTTGCTAAAATATTTAGTTTTAGACTTCACAGATAGCTTTCATGGTACCTTCATGCTAATATATAATATCATAGTAAAAATCTTCAGCATGATTACAAGTTCTCAAGAGGGAATTCTGTCCTCTTGTTTTAATCAGAACCTTGTATCACCCTTAGTGCCTAACATAGCACTATGCATCTGGTAAATAAATATACGATACCAATTTTAGTTAAAGTGAATTAGTAAGAGATGTTGAGTAGTTAACCAAGGAAAAATTAATGACAGTGGTAACAGAATATTAAAAATTATCAATAATTTTATCCTGGTAATAAATGAGTAGAGAGACAAGAGGAGTAGGAAAAATAAATGGCACTCACTGGAGAGTTATAGAAAGATAATTCATAATATTAATTCTAAAGAGGAAATGTTTCAGTTGGAATTAGAAAATAATGGGCACGGGACAGCTAGGTGGTACAGTGGATAGAGCACCAGCCCTGAAGTCAGGAGGACCTGGGTTCAAATCTAGCCTCAGACACTTAACACTGCCTAGCTGAGTGATCCTGGGCAAGTCAACCCCAATTGCCTTGGCAAAAAAAAAAAAAGAAGAAGAAGAAGAAGAAGAAAAAGAAAAAGAAGAAAATAAGGGGCAAACAGTCCTAAATTGGAGGTCAAGAAGAAGGTAAGACATATTTGGTGGGGTCTGAGAATAGTCAAATTAAAACATTACCATGAGTAGAGATTAGGGTTATAGAAAAAAAAAAATAGAAGAAAGGATATACAAAGAAGGTGAAAAATAAAAAGTTGTGTGCATCTCTTTTGGGGGAGGAAGGTAGGTAATCCAACCAACTGTCCCCATTTGCAGAAGTGGATGGTCATGTCTAAGGAAACACATAAGGACACAGGGCTTAGAGTAAACTGAGACAGCTTTGACTTGAGAGGAAAGGGTTCATGGCTGCTTTTGAACATGTTTTTGAATATGTTAGCGCTTTGCATTGTATTACCACTCACGAGGAATGTGGTCATCCCCAGCTTGTCAGTGAAAGCTTTGTGGCGCCACATCTCATGATCACATACGATGTTTATGGCACATACTCGTCTTATTTCATTCGCCTTTTGTGCTTTTTTTAGGCGCTCTCTGCCTTTTTCCCCTCCGTTGCCATGGCAACAATAATGTCATTGATATGGGTGGAGCTTGGTGTTAGCCACTAGTGCAGCAGAAAGAGGATTTTTATCATAGTTCATGAAATAGTGCCTTTTACTCTGTGGTTGTGACAGTCACATGTGTTGTCTACATGTTTCTATTTCTTGGTTATCCATTTCAAAATCCTCATTCCCAAGGAACCATGTTTTATAAAGTTTAATTGTAGAACATCATTTCTCTTGTAATTATTTCTTCCCCCTGCTTTTTTTTTAATAATGTAACTAGCATTTTATTGATCGAGTCTATAAGGTGTTAAGCTGAATGCAATGTTTTTAAGTTCTTTTAGCCTGTATCAACCATTGAGAAAGTTGTCACAAGTATCAGAACCTTGATACATTGGAATGTAAGCCCTAATTTTGGTGAAGAAATATGTGGGATCACTCATTCTAAGTATTTAATAATAAACTTTCCAAGAATTTCTTGCAGAGTAAGAAGAAAGTTATTTTGAAGAGATCTAGCTTTCTATTTGGACATTTTAATATTAATGGAAGCCATTCACAAAAGAGTATCTTGAATTTGTGTTTTCACAAAATTTAAAAGGGTTTGATCTGTAGCTGAATGATAATGAGAGGGGATAAAATGACTTAAGTCCATTACTAAGAAACCATGTGAATAGACTTAAGGTAAAATGCTATCTTCCCTACATTTTAATTTGTCCTTGTTATACCAATCCTATACTACACCTCTAGCCACCCACCCTTCCAAAAAGGTTCTATATGAACATGGTTTCTTTTTCCATTTTCCCTCCCTCTCAGCAGTGATGACTTGGGGTTGGCTCTATTTCTTAGGCAGCTGAAATCAGTTGCCATTTGGGCCTTATAACCCACAATACACCTGAGGGGGGCTATAATCCCCAGCAAGTTACTGCCTGTTGTATCTTATTGCTTAATTATTATACCTATTTAATGCTATTTAGAACATTGTCAGCTGTTGAGAAAAGGTAATTATCACTAGTCAAATGAAAAACACTTTTTTGGCTGCCTTACGGATACACATTTTACTCGTACCTTGATACATAATGAAGCCTGATAGCAAAAGTTTTGCTTGTCTCTTCTTCAAGGCACAGCTGTTTCCCTGCTAAATTCATCCCATCTGTCTCCCCTTCCGTAAATCTGTAGGCAGTATAGCATAAGTACAGAAGCAGTTCAGTGCTATTTTGGATAAACAGAGCTGAAATTTGAATCTTTGCCATTTGCGATGCACACATTTTGTTTTACTGCTGTAAAGAGAGCTGTCAAAATACAACTACATGGATAATTTACTAAAAATGTAGTCAAATATAAGGTTGATCAAAAAGAAAGTGTGTAGGGTCAGTCTGATCATTCTAGCATGTGAGCTGAAAGAAATTGCTAACCTTTTGGTCCCCATTAGTACAGTGTTTCACAGGGTAGAACCCAAAGTTTTAGTCTTCATTGCAGCACTGAGGAAGGTCCAGTATGCAAAGTTGAAAGATTTACAGCATAGAATTCTCAGATTGCCCTGGAATTTCGGTGCTGCAAAGGGCCTCAGTGATCATTTTAGCCCAATCACTTGGTTTTATCAATATGGAAACTAAATCCACAAAAGGCTAGGAGATCCACCCAAAATCACACATGTAGCAAGCCAATGATGGAGTCAAGACTAAAATCTTTGTCTCTTGACTACCAATCCAAGATCCTTTTGATTACATTACTTTTTTCATGTAAAAATTTGCTATAATAATATGAATTATAGTGAATATGTGTTTATACATACACATGTATACATGTAGCTTGTACATATGTATATATAACATATCTAGATATATAACTTTTAAAGTGAATAAAATTTTGACCTGTTGGAGTTCCAATTTCATGGTTTTCAGAGTGGTTTGTGCTACATTATCCCTCCACTCTATACCTATAGCCACACTTGCATCCCAGTGATGCTAACAGCCTGGATCATTGTGCTATGAATTTATTTTAATCTGAAAAATCCGAAGACCCTACTTTTTTTAGTGGTTACCCTGTAGTAGCTCCTTTTGTCCTGTTTGCTGCTGATAAATATAGCTTTCAGATGAATAAAAAGCAGAAAGAGCAGTTTCCAGCTTCATAGGAAGAAAAATCCTTTAACCCCTTTCCATGTGGATGCCCATGCTTCCCATCCTACATTCCCAATCTCTTAACTAGAACTCACCACATCATCTCACTGTGGAAGATGTATACTGTTTCATAGTGAGAATGTCTGGTTGGGGAGAGTGTAGCAAAGTTAAAAAAAAAGGCTAGGGAAGATTATAGAAAGAGTTATTGATCATATATAAATTTTTCAGTCTTCATTATCATTTTGCATTATAGCCAGTGAATCATTGCATAGTCTTTGTCATGGACCTGGTATGTAGTGAATACCACTGGAAGATTTCAGCATCATCAGATTCTGATATTTGTGAATAATAGATTAAAATTTAAATTATCCTAAGATAAACTAAAATTCAAGGAAAGTATTTGGTCACTCTTTCCATTCAGTTTAAATAAATATTTATTAAACACTTAAAATGTTCAGGGAACTCTGTAAGAGCTTAGGTATACAAAAGACAATAACATAGTTTCTGTTCTCAAGGAGTATACAACTTAACAGAGGGGAGAGTGGTCTGAAAGCAAATAAGAATATTGGTCAGAGAGCTAGCCTTCCTTAAATGTTCAATATGTGCCAGACATGTTGCTAAACACAGAATGGATGGATAACGGAGAGTTCTTGGCAAAAGGGCTTCTTTTCTTCTGACTTCATGAAGGAAATTATTTTAGATATTAAAGTTCCTGCTATCTGTCTAAAGAGTTGCCCCTGAAATCCTTCTATTCTCTGAACCTTTTTGGATGGTCATGTGGCAGATCTTGTGGGCGGGATGTTTTTAAGCTGATTCGTGTATAAGGAGCTAAAACGAAGACACAGAAGATATTAAATTTAGTGAACAGTGAAACTTTCTCACTAAACTCACCACTTTGTAAAAGCTGTGAATTTAGACAGCAATTCCGTGATATCCATCTACATGATAGAGCTGTAGGCTGCTCTTTTTAATACATTTTTCATGGAAGAGGACCCTTCAACATCTGTGATGGGGGAGGAGAGAAAGGGACATTTTACCAAGTATTCACATTCCCACACATACTGTTTAAAAAATTTTCTCTGATAGGAAGACTTGTCCCACAGTCTGATGGGAGTTATCAGTTTTGCCTTATTTAGATACAAAATCAGCAGTTGTAGGTGGCTGGGCTGAGAATAGATGCATTTTTAGCTATTAGGAAAAAGGGCTGAAGATTGACCCTTTTCCTTGGTTTAGCTTTGTTAATATAGTGGGTTAAGGTATCACAAAAGATCAGAGGGAATAACTGTAAAAATCAAAAGATTGGCGGCACCTATATAGAATGAGGTGGTTTTACAACTATAAATGATATGGAGATAAATAACGTTTTTCTTTGGATTGGTGAAAATGGCATCATTGAAAGTCTTGTCTAATTACTTGCAGTAGGAGTGCTTCAGCACACTCTTTGATTCCTGTTTTCTGTTTGAGATAAGAGTTTAATGTTACTTTTTGAGGGTCAAACTCTGGCACTGCAGGGCATCCCAGAAGTGCCACCTTAGAGTGGCTGTTTTGGTATCTGGACTGTGGTCTTGACTGTCAGAAAGGGCCAAAGAGCATTGATTAGTCAGTTGGGATTAGTATCAGTTATTTCATTGTGCTAGTAAAATCCTAGTACCAGACATTCCTTACTTCAGATGCCTAGAGATCCCTATTTATGGAAATCAAATTAATACACATTATTAAACATATTTGCACACACTGAACTATTTCAAACCAGTAATGCTGGAATAAAAACAAAATAATACTGTGTATTTACATAACACCTTTCATTAGAAAATCTCAAGCCTTCACTGACTTAACTAATCCTCACAACACCCTGTGAGGTGTGTAGGAAGTAAGGTAGAACAATAAACAAGAAATTGATGAAAAAGATCAAGCAAGTGCATTCCAAGGGGGTGATACCTGCCTCTACTGCAAGTCTGTTTTCATTCAAATTCTGCTCATACCATATTTGGGATATTGAGGATACAAATGTGTCTAGATGTATATTTTTAGTGGTAAAACTTTCAAACTATATGTTACTTCATATTGTTGTTATTTTTTCCAGTTTAGGGTTAGGATCTTTGCTTATTAACTTATGTTGGCTAATATGTTTAATGGAAATGTTTGGAAGTACATTTCTTCTGTGCTTTTATTCCACATTAGAAGTTGATGGATTGTTCCTTTATCTCTCCATTTCATGACTTTTCCTACCCTGAACGAGGTAATGGGGTTATATAATTTTGAACTAAATTCTGGGAAGTGAGATAATATTCTAGAGATCCTTCCTTTTGTAGATGAGGAAACTTGAGTCCCAGAGCAATGAGGTGATTTGGTCAAGGACACATAGGGAAGTGTATTGGAACTGAGGTATGAACTTCGATCCTCTAACCTCTGAGAAAGGGACTGATGGAATGGTGGTGGGCACTGACTGGAACACACCAGGCAGCACCCAGACTGAGGGCCAGTCCTCACAAAACTCCTAGACTATCATAGCAGGCATGAATGAAAGGGTTGCTTCTGAGACAACCAGAGAACTTCCACCAGAATAACAACATCCAAGTAAGGGTCACCAAAAAAACTGTTCAAAGCTTCTTCAGCAGGCCTAGCATTAACTGGAATTAATTAATTCCAGCAGAATTAAGTTTCTGCTGGATACTGTAACTCAAGGAACTATTAGACTTAAGAGAGTCATCTAGAGTGGTTCTGAAACTTAGAAAAACAATTTAAAAGAGAAAAACTGGGTGTTAGTGAATTAATAGCTATAAAAATACTTGCATTTGGGGTGATAAAATATTGTATATTTTATAAAATATATAAAATAAAATTATTATTGTTTATATATCTGCTTATTTATATTTGTTTATTGTATAATTATATATTTGATTGTTTATAATCTGCTATATCAGATTAAGAAGCATATCTGATTTCAAAGAGGCTACACCCCAACAGTGGAATTTTATTTATTTATCGAATTAATATCCTTGATCTGATGCTGAAGGGAGAGAGGAATTGGAAAGAAAAAAAAAGAATTGTAAAAGGTGTCAATCTAGAAAGTCTCATGATTTAGTCTTTATCTCAAGATTTTTTATCTATATGTTTTATCTATAGCCATAGATATTTTTCAGACACTATCATTTATGTATATTTGAAATTTAGTTTGAAATTTATCTAGATTTTGAAAATGATATTCTAATAGGATAATTGCTTTTCTTCACAAACAATCTTTCATTTGTATTGTCAGTTTTTGTCATCTATGGAAAACCAATATTTTTATTTCATGTATAAATGCCATATCTCATCATTGTCATTCTCTTTCTTTCTCCCTTCTTCCCTCCCTCCTGTCTCTTTGTCTCTGTCTCTCTCCGTGTTTGTCTCTCTGTTTCTATTTCTCTGTCTCTGTGTCTATTTGTCTGTCTGCCTGTCTCTCTGTATCTCTCATTTTGATGAGTAACCTTTTCTTATACGGTAGGAAAAAGGCAGATTTAGAATCAGAGACCTTCGTAAACCTGGGGTTGCCTTCACATTTGCCTCTTGCCACCTGCGTGTGAACCCAGTTGGGCAAAGCATTTCATCTATTTATTCCTCATTTTTGTCAACTGTAAAATGAATAAGTTGTTCTATATGATCTCTAAGGTTCTTTCCAGCTTTAAATGTGTGATATGTGTATATGATATATGAAAGTAGAGAACATAGAATTGTCAGTCTTAGCTTTTTATCTTAAGTTATTTAGTATCAGGTTTATTGACAGAATAAGAAGCTATGACATATCATAATATGATAATAGACAAATCTAAATGGGAACAACCAAATGTTGTTCCTACTTCATTTTAATGAAGCTATGCAAACAGCAAATCCAGTGTTTTCTGTTTTATCCCATTTTGCAGTTATGTAGGAAGATCACAGCATAACATCATTTAAATCATTGATTTTTTTTTTTACTAACAGTAATATTCTGCACCCATAAAGTAGTGGTTGCCATTCAGTTCAGTTTAACAAACCTTGATTAAGCATTTACTAGGTGCCAAGTACTTTGCTAACTAAGCACTAGGACTACAAATAAAAACAGAAAGAAACTGTCTTGTATATACTTAGGAATCAGGTTTGAAAATATAAACACTACAAACAGATAAATATAAGATAATTTTAAAAGAGAGAGAACACAGTCAAGTGAGGGGAAAAAAATAGTTTCATTTAGGACGTGGCAACAAACTTGAGCCTAAAAGGCATCCAGAAATTCCAAGAAATAGATCTCAAAAATCTGGATGTGTAACGTTTGGGTAGCTAATAAAATCAGTTTGTCTAGCACATAGAGTGCATGAAGAGAAGTAATATAAAATAAGTCTGGAAGACTTCTTAAGAATCAGGTCATGGAAGGCTTTACATGCCAGTCAATGGAGTGCATGTTTTATTGTAATGACAAAAATGAAACTATTGAAGGGTCTTGAGTAGGAGAGTAGCATGGTCAGATGCTTTGGGAAGATTATTTTGGCAGTTTGGTAAAGATGAATTGGAGAAGAGAAAGGTGAAAAGTATAAAGCATAATTAAGAGTCCAAATACAAAGGAGATGAGGATCTGAACTAAGATAGTAGCTTTAACAATGAAGAGAATGGGTCACAGTGAGATGTGGGAAAGATGCTACAGAGTCCAGTGAAATTTAGAAACTGATTGAATAAAGAGAATGAGGAAGAGAAAAATGATAAGGATGACTCAGAGGTTATAAAACCTGGCCATCTAGGAGGATACTGTGCCCTCAATAGAAATAGGGGACTAGGGAAACTTGGAGGTTGGATAAGAGGTCTGTTTTAGACATGTGGAATTTGAGATCCCAGTGGGACATCCATGTGGACATGTCTAGCAGACAGTTGGCAATGTGAGACTGGCATTCAGAGCTGGATATAGATATTTGGGAGTCATCTGTGGAGAGATGGTAATTAAAACCAAGAGAGCTAAAAAAAATATCAAAAAAAGAGCGGAGAAACAGAAAAGGAAAGAGACAGGGACAGAGCATTGGGAGATGTTCATATTTAGTAGGCGGGCGATGGATAGATGTTCTTAAAAAGAGAATGCTGAGAAGGAGCAGTCAGACAAATAGGACGGAAATCATGAGGTAATATTCTCTTGGAATAAGAAGAGGAGTTTCTGGAAGGGAGTTTTTAACTATCAAAAACCACAGAAAGGTGGAGAATGAGAAAAGGGACAAGAGTTTGTTAGCAGCTACAAGTGGCGACCTTAGAGTATTAAACTCAAGTACTCAAGTATTGGAGTTGAAATTCTGACTAAATGAATGGAAAAGGAGTGCGGCAATGAAAGAAAAGATACAGGAGAATAGCTTAAAGGACTGGTAGAGTTAAGTGAAGGTGTTAAGGTTACAAGACCATTTGTAGTGAGCAGGAAAGAAGCAGTGATAAGTACAATAAGTACAATAGCATGGAGGAAAGAATACCAGATTTGGAGACAGAGGACTGTGTTACTTTGATCAGATGACAATGTTTCTGAGTCCCAGTTCCTGAGTTACAAAAGGGGATTGTGAGGTAGATTTGGTGACGTCTGAGCCTCTAAATAAATGAGTTTATGAAGAGGGGTGGGCAAAAAGAAAGGAAAGGCAACAAATGAACAAGAATGAATGAGTGAAGAGGCAAACTCCTGGAGGCATATGAGCACAGGTAGAGAGGCCAGTCTTGGAAAGGCTTTTATTCAGAGATCAAGGAGAGAGAGGAAAAAAGGAGATAGTGAATAAGGGATTTTTAGCCGTGGTGTAGAGAGGAATAAAGACTCAAGACAAAGTCCCCTTGAGAAAAGCTCTAGGAGGGAAGAAGTAAAAAGAGAACTTGGCACACAGCAAGCAATCTAGAGAACAGAGATCAAGAATAGCACGAAGCTGAAGTTTGGTAAGGTAGAGAGTGGCTGTAAAAGAGGAAGGGAGAATCTACCACTGCGTAGAGGAAAGTCCATAGTTGGATTGGTCAACCATCAATAAGTGAAAGAAGGAAAATGAGACCAGATCAAGGGGGATGGACCATGACAGTAGGGAGGGGTAGAGGGACTGGAGGAAGTAATGCTGACAAAAATTAGGTTTAGGAAATATGAGGCAGAATGAAAGAAACAGAAGAGATTAATCATAGAAAGGACTTTCAGAATTCTAAATCAGAGAGCAAAAGAACAGTGGCCCACAGGTCAACTGTAGCCCACCATCAAATTAGTGTGACCTGTGAGCTAACATTGGTTTTTATGTAGTTTATCAAGCCACATCCTATTATGGCAATAACACAGTTATAGGGGATGACCAACATGGGTTTGACAATTCATGTGAATGCTTGAAATAGAGTGAAGATGCCACGGACTTTGCAGAGGTTGATAAACTGAGAATCCAGAATTTTTCAATTACTAATTTGTATTATGAGTTCTCCAATATTAGGGCAGGGGTTGGAAAAGAGCAGAAGACTCTCAGACATATACAAACCTTTTTTGAAGGAGGCAGCATGTCCTGAATGCAAGTAGATAATTGTTTGCTTGAACCACAAAGGTGAGGTTGTTAAGTGATGGTGCACAGGAGTGGATCTGGAAATGGCAGTAAAGAGAAAGGAGTATGCTAGCTTCTCCTTTCTACTTATTTCCCTTACCACTTATCCCTGACTATTCTCCACTCTTTGTCTCCCATATTCATTCACCTCAACATATTTAATATTGTGTTAAATATTAAATATATTTTTAATTTAATAATGTGTGTGGAGAGCATGAAAGAAAGCACCAGTACTAAAGAAGATTGCTGGAGTCATGTATTAAGTATCCTCCAAAAAACCCAATATATACTAGATTTTTATGAATGTAAAATAGAAAGCCCCTCTCTAAACACCAAACAAGTTACTTGTCCTCTTCTGGAGCCCCAGCAGAACTGGGAAAGATTGACTGAGGTGTGCTTTCATAGTCACATTAGAAGCCACTGGCCAAGTAGGTGATAAAAGATGACTTAAAGGAATATAAGAAATTGCACTGCCTGTCAGGATTGTTTCTTTCTTTCTTTTTTTTTTTTTTTTTTTTAAATTTCTCTATTGGCCTAAATTTACATGTGACAGGAATGAATTTAAAGAACTGAGAGCAGGAGATGCTGGAGCAGACAGCCTTGACTTGTAGAAATTGATCTTGAAGGAATCACATGAAGGAGACTTTAATCCTGACATGAGGCAGTATGAGAACAAAGTCTGTTGAAGAAAACCATCCCAGAATATAACATTCTCTTACGGTGATATAAGGTAACAAAGGTAGATTTGGCATCAGAAACACAGTGACTTTATTTGAAGAGACTGCTCTACTTCTGCACATATGTGAACCATAAATCCAGATTTCTGTTACATTCACTCACATTTCTTCATGTCATCATCTAAACAGCGATCTCCAAATGTTCCAACATCCTTTACAAATAATTTTTATTTTGGAAGCCTTCTCTAGACTATTAATTTTTATCTAAGTGATGTTTTCTTAGCAATATTTTCTTGGTAGAAAATTTCTAACTATTCTTTTAATGTTAGATCAGATTCCAAATATATACCAGTAATTTTGTTCCTATAAATTTTACATATGCTATACATTGATTTATTATGCCATGTATGACTCTCCTACAAAGAATTTCACAATAGTTTAAAATTATGTTACTAAGGAATATACAATATTCTCTCTCTCTCTCTCTCTCTCTCTCTCTCACACACACACACACACACACCTTCACTTTCTCAATCTACATACACATACACTCTTACCTGCATATATGTCTGTCTGTTTGTGTGTGTGTGTGTGTATACACACACACACACACACACTCAAACCTATATAATTTATATTTTAGATATGCTACATTTTATAAAAGAGGCAGCTGTGGTATAGTGGATAGAAGGCTGGTCTCAGGGCCAAGAGGGCCAGAGTGTAAGTCCATCTTTGAAAATTACTGACTCTGTATCCTAGGCAAATCACTTGACTTCTCAGGGTGTTAAACTAGTGATGTTATATTAAAATGAAAATAGATTTAAAAAACACAAATTAACATTATCTTTGTTGTATTGCATTTTTATTCATTTTGTTAAACATTTTTTCCCTGATTATATTTTGCACTTGAGCTTTTACAGGCAATTAGTTTGATCTCTCTGAACTAGACAGCTCTTAAGTTACTAAGAAGATACTGAACTGTATTGGTAGGGGGAATTCCCCTATTTAAGAGTAATGAAATCTCATGTCTATAACCTATCCCATATATCAAACAAATTTGTATATACTATGAGCCAAATCATGCCATCTTCAAATATAATCTCTGTGTACAAAATACCTCTCTTATAATAGAGATATCCATTAAACCTTTTTTTCTTATTTCTTTTTTTTTTTTTTTTTTTTGAGGCAGATAGGGTTAAGTGACTTGCCCAGGGTAATAGGCATTAAATTCTGACTATGTCTCCAACACGCATTATTATGACGTTTGGCTGTGCAGCAGCATCATATCCTGATGTTACTCCAAAATTACTTTGAAATTGGAAATTGAATTGAAATTAAAGATTTAACATTGAAACCAATCCAATCCTAAAAAGTTTAGTTATTGATCTTACAAATTACAGATGTTTAATTTTTAAAATTGAATATAATACTAATTGAAAGATTTTTGACAAGGTGGTTTACATATATAGAAAACATCGGACTAGTGACTAGTACCAAGACATCTTTCCAGTGCTGTTAACATTGTTAGCCAAGAAAAATTGCTCTTTTGAGATAAAAATATCACCCCTGAAAGAGAATCCATACCCCTGTAGGACAGCAACAAAATATTTCTTTTTTAGAAATAAATTGTATTTTTTTAATTAAGGAAAATCACCATTTCTCCTGCTCCCCTTCCTTCCTTTTCTCCACCTCCTACCTATCTCCTACAACTGAAGAGGAAAGAAAAAGAAAATCCCTTTTTGCAAACATATATAGTCAAACAGAGCAGGTTCCTACATTGGCTGTATCAAAGGCTCAGTATGTACTCTGATGTTTCATCATGAGCCCTCTGAAAGATTGTGGCTTGTTATTGCTTTGAACAAAGTTTCTAAGTTTCAAGGTTTTTGATAAACCCTTTCTTCACTAACCAAACCCTAAAGAAAAACATAGTTTTTGCTTCCTTTCCCCTTTTTCATCCTTCCTATCCTTTTATCATCTTCATTGCCACATCTAGTGTTCTTCTTAGCTTCCTTCCTCCCTCCCTCCCTCCTTTCCTTCCTTCCTTCCTTCCTTTTTCCCTCCCTCCCTTTCTCTCTCTCTCTCTCTCTCTCTCTCTCTCTCTCTCTCTCTCTCTCTCTCTCTCTCTTTCTCTCTCTCTCTCTCTCTCTCTCTCTCTCTCTCTCTCTCTCTCTCTCTCTCTCTCTCTCTGTCTCTCTCTCTTCCTCTCTTCCTTCCTTCCTATCCATGATGTACATAATTCATTTGAATTTTTAAACATTTACTTTCTTTAAACATAATATCAAACTATGCTTTTTTTCTTTTCCTTTTTGAAATTCATGCACATATTAGAGCCATAGTTACAAAGAGATCTTTCCAATGCTGGCTGCAAGAAATGTAAGAGACCTCACAGGCAGGCTTGCATCCATGTAGCATATACTAGTCGTGCAGTAGTGGTGCAGTAGGTAGAATTCTGCACCTGGAGTTGGAAGAGACTTTCTGAGTTCAGACCCAGCCTCAGACACTTATTAGCTGTGTGACTGTGGGCAAGTCACTTAACTGTGTTTGCCTTGGTTTCCTCACCTGTAAAATGAGCTGAAGAAAGAAGTGTCCTTGCCAAGAAAATTCCAAATGGAGTCAGAATGGGATGTGACAGAAATGATCTAACCACAAGATAACTGCATGTGAGTATGTCCCCAACTGCTCATACATTAGAGAAGCTCTAGGGAACAACTAACTTGTTGGTGTAAAAAGCACTTTAAACTTTTATGGTATTTCAAAGAACAACATTTTAAAAAGCTTTCTAGAACTCTTGAGTTTTCATATCTCTTATCACAGGAATACTATTCCTTAGATCCAATCCAAGCAAGTTGCACTGTACAGATAATGTCCACAGTGGCACAGTGACTAGATTGCCAGTTTTAGAATGAGAAAGACCTGAATTCAAAAACAGCCTCAGACTCTTTATAGATGTGAAACTAGACAAGTTACTTAACTGCCACCTGCTTTAGTTTCCTCAACTATAAAATGGGGATAATAATAGCACCTACCTCCTGGGATTGTTGTAAGAACCAAATGATGAAATAGTATTTGTAAAAAGTGCTTAGAAGAATGCCTGGAACATAGTAGGTACTGCGTAAATACTTATTCCCTTTCCTTTACAAGTATGGATATAAGTTAATAGGATGATATTTTAACAAACATACCATAATATTACATTAAAAAAACAACAACCATGCTGTCTCCTTCAAATAGTCACCTTAAGAGATGAAAGGTTTGTTCCAGAAAAGGAGGTCTTTATTTTTAAAATAATAATAATTAAAAAAAAAAAAAACCTCTTCTTATGGTATTGACTCCAGAATTAAGCAGTAACATCTCAGTTTTGTTTTATCTTTTGTTCCTCCTAACCAAATATCCTCTTAATCAGCCTAGTCTTATTCACCAGACTTAAGATTCACAGGATCAACCTGAAGGTAGACTGCTCGGATGGGCCTTACAGATTTGTGAATACAGCCTCTCTCCATCCCCTGAGAAAAGTGCCAGATGGGTGAAATGAATTAAGTCATGTGAGGAGTAACTTTGGAACTCAGAATTCAAATTTAGATCCATTGACTCTTAAGTCCAGCATTCCAAGGCAACTGTTTCCCACCACCACCATGTCATACGACCTTTGACTTTCTAGATTTTCCTTGAAATCAAATTCATGCTCAAAATAATGAAGCTTTTCCATGGTTGAGTATTCAAAAGAAAATATCACAGGCCCTGAAGACAATTCGGGGGGGGGGGGGAGAGGGGAAAGAGCCTCCAAAATGTCCTGAACAACATTGGAAGTGACCAGCTTGCCACCATAATGATTCTGAAGAAAGACAGTTCTCATTTTGATGTTTGCATTCCCATTGTGTTGGATATGTTCAAACGTCAGCCCCGTAACTTGAGGGTAATTACACACACACACATGCACACGTGTGTGTGCGGTATGTGTGCATGGTATGTGTGCTATTAGCAGGTGGCCTTTGTTGGTTCAGTAAAACTTTCTTGATTTGAAAACTAAGGGATAACTTTCTCACTTTAGCGATATGGAGACTTAGGATAACAGAATGGCAAAATGCACTTAGTCCGTTGCCTTCATTTTATAGCTAAAGAAACAGGGAATTTAATTGACTTGCTCAAGATTGGACATCCATGACTCAGAGCCAGCTATTCTGATAGATAGATGGGCATAGTCTGTTTAATGACATAATGAATGACACAAGAATCCATTGTGCTGTTCTGCTTCCTTCTGGGGATGCAAATAGAGGCCACAAGACAATTCCTACCCTAACAGCTGTATTACATTTTAATGGTACACTAATGGAAGACAGCAACAATGGTGGGTGTGGCAAATTAGGGAGTGGCAAGGAGTGACAAGATAGTCATGAAAAGCAGTACTGAGGCCCAAAATTTAGGGCTTTTTTTTTTTTTTTTTTTTTTTTGGCTAAGATGTTTTATTATTCGTATCATACATACATATATACATTCATGTTAAAGTTGTAAATTCATCTTTTGTTTTTAATTTAGTCACCTGGATCTTTCAATTGCATTTGAGATCACAGTTAAACTCTTAACTTGACTCTTCAAGATCTATACTTTCTTGCTAGTAAACTCACTAAAGAGGAGTTCTCTTATAGCTAATCTGCTATGATGATTTTTTGAGATTTTAGGCATATCAGTTTGCTCTTTATGTGTTCAAATATACATCTTTATGCATGTGCTTTTTAGGGTCTATGGCTTTAGAAGATGAGAAGTTTTCTCTTATCCTATATATCTCCTCTCATCCTTTAGTCATTCCCAGAAACAACTGTCTATACTTGCTGTTTCTACTTCTTCCCCTCTCACCTCTCAATCCTTTGCAGTCTGGCTTCTGACCTCATCTCTTCTCTCAGTTGTCATGTGATCTCTTAATTTCCAAATCTGATGACCATTTTTCATTCCTCATCCTTCTCAAACCATCTGCTGCATTTGACATTGTCAACCATTCTCTCCTCTCCAGACTTGTGTGACACTGCTCTATCTTGGTTTTTCTACTTTCTAACTGCTCCTTCTCAGTCGTGTTTGTCATTTTGTCATTCAGATCCAGACCTCTAACTTAGGGGAATGGCCCGAGGCTCTGTCCTAGGTCCTTTACTTCTCCCTCCCTCCCTCTGTCTCTGTCTGTCTGGCTCTCTCTCTCATCATATCTTTGCCATTGTCTTTCAGATCTATATATTTAACCCCTGAGTTTCTATCCCACCATAGCACATATAGTTGCCTACTTCTCTTTGTTTATCGTGTATATATGTGTTTATTGTCCATGTATATATATATATGTGTGTGTGTGTGTGTGTGTACATATATTTAACTGTGTATATATATATATATATATATACAAAGAGATTGTTTCATTTAGAGTATATATGTATGTGTATATGTGTATGTGTTTGTATGTGTGTGTGTATGTGTGTATATACACATGATAGTTTTCTAAGAGATATTTCAAACTAGATATCCCAGAGACATCTCAGACTCAAGTTCAAAAAAGAATTTGTTACTTCCCCTCCAACCCCACAATTGACCTGTTTTCCCCACTTCCTTCTCTCCCAGAGGCACTGTCACAGGCAGCGTTGTATTTGCAGTCTCTTGGGTGAATCACTGTATCGTCATCCTTCTATCCAATCAGTTGCCCATCTTCCTTTCTACCATCTCTCTCTACTCCTGCAGTTACCGCTTTTGCCAGGTCCTAACCACATCTCACCTGGATTATTGCAGCAGCCTGATCACTGGTCTCCCTGCCTCAAGTCTCTTTCCTTTCTTCAATCCATATTCCACATTGCTGCCAAAAGGTGGTCATTCAGAACAGGTCTTGACCATGTCACTCCCATACTCAGGAGACCTGAGCAACTTCCAATTGGCTCTTGAATCAAATATAACTTCCTCTATTTAGCTTTTAAAACTTGTCACAACCTTCTCCTAATCTCTCAATCCAGACTCTCCTTCCAGCTCTCTGCAATTCATCCAAACTGGCCTTCCCCCTGACACTCATATGGCCTCCATTTCCTGTCTTCATGCTTCTGTATTGGCTCTCCCTCATGTTCTCCTCTTTACCTCATTTGTAAATCCTCTTGCGTTTTTCCAGATGCAGCTCATCCTGTCACTGCCCTCCATTCAAATTACCTTAGATACTTTGTATAGAACCATTTTACATGTATTTGTATTCTTTCTATGTCGGTTATGTACACACATGTATACTGTCCTTATATGTCTGTGTTTGTGGACATATATGTATATGTACATGTAATATGTGTGTGTTGTCTACATGTATGTATGTGTATGTATAATGTGTATATAAAGTGTGTGTATGCACATATATGCAAATAATGATTGGTTCCTGTTTAATATTTGTTTCATATACGTGATAGGCATAAAGAGACTACTATGATATATATGTATGTGTGTGTGTGTGATAATACAGACACTCCCTCTACTAAATGAAACAATGGCTATTTCCAAAAAAGGAGTTTATGATCTCATGGGCAAGACAAGGATAGAGCCACATGTTTCAGTATATTGGTAGAGATACCCATCTCTTTATAGAAACCTATCTATAGCTATCTCTCGAGAGTCCTACGTCCTTATAGAGATATGGATGTCCCTGTAGAACTCGAGCTACCTCATATGAATACATCTATATCCCATCATGTCCTAAGTTTCATTCTTGCAGATTACTCGTTTAGTGTATTTTTCTGGCCAGTACCGGGCCCACAGTGAAGGCTAAATGAACACTTGTTGATTAATGAGCTATTCAGCATAGCCTTCAGTGCTTGGATTGCCACCACACCGATCACAACAGCAGCTCAGGGTCCCTTAGAGCTTTAATATTCCCACCCCCGCAGGTAGTTAGCCAAAGTATTGTTTTTTTTGCTTTAGACCTGAAGAGACAGAGACTGGAGCTAGATCAGAGAGATGGCCAGCCTCACCTCCCAACTACCACATGTCACTTGATTCTGCGACCACAAGGTTGGTACTTGACCGGGCTGTGCCTCAGGCTCAGTCCCGCTGGGCCCCCTGCCGGGTGGTCCTAGGTGCTAGCCTCCGGACTGCGGCCTCGGGAACAGGCTTCCGGGGGAGGCTCGGAGAGACCTGTTCGTCCATTGGCTGGAGCCGCCAAGCGCAAGAAATTATAAATGGTCAGAATGGAGATGTCAGAGACCCAGAGTCCGGACTGGGGTGCGGTGGGGGGGAGTTTCCCTTTTGTTCTTTTTGTCTTTTTTGCAGCCCGTCTCGTGGGGGCCAGATCCCAGCCGGATCGGCGGGGCACCTACCTGCCAGCACAAGCAGGATTTCAACAGTGTCAGTAATCTTTGCCCCTCATCCCCAAAAAGCAGGGTGTCGGCGTGCTCCTGAAGGCTCATTAGCACTCAGACTCTCTGGGCTTGCTCACAAAGCAGGATTTGGGACGCGCGGGTTTCTCAGCTTGTCTGGCTACCTCTGACTGAAAAGAACAACTAAAAAATAAAAGCACACACACACCAAGAAGAAAAGGGCGCTCTTCCTCTCCGTGGCAAGAAAGCTCAATACGCTTCTTAGGAGAGTGCAATGAAATGGTTTTCTAGTAATCCCCTTTGGAGAGACTGTCTCCCATCCCTTTGTTTTTCTAACCTACTTTTAAATCCCTGCTGAGCGAGCCTACTTCCGAAGGAGCCACTCCTAGATTCTTTTCCGTCCCTCTTCTAACAGACCTTAAGTTGGCTATAGCATTTACACACATGCGAACGTGAATCCCTGTATTCGGGGGATGGATAGACATAGATCTTCGCTCTCTCTTTCTTCCTTCCTCTTTCTCCTCCTCTCTCTCCATCTCTCTTTCAGTGGGGGATGGAAGGGAGAAGTAACGTGCAAGCAGATGTGCTGTTAGATCTACAGGCTTCTGCCAACCATATGGCATCTTAAAGAAAGATGGTTAGAGCGTCTGGATTCGCAGAGTCGGGATGGAAAGCCATGTGTCGTGTTTGGTACAGGCAGTTGTTTTAGCTCTCTCTAAAAGGCTTCAGGAGATTGTGTAATGGAACAAATGGTACTGCAAGCCTCGGAACAGCCTTACCGCTGCTGGAGAGTCAATTGGCCCTCAGGCGGGTACTGCTTCTTTCTCCCCCCATTATCATGCATTCTTTTTCTAATGTACTGGAAACTTGGAGACTTGACTCTGAACTTTTTAACTAATAATTAAGCTCCTGGCTGCTTCTAACTCTTTTGCACCCATATCCTCTCTCCTTCGTCGGTTGTTAATGAAAACGAACAAATTCTCTCTGCTCCGCACTGGAGAGAGAGCCCAGTCTACCAATCTGCTGTCCCGAAGTCCTGTTCTCTGGATCACTCTGTCATATTCCCAGCAGCTGATGGGTCTTTGGGGGTACATGTTTGCTCCCACTTTTCATTCCTCCGAACCACAGCGCAATCAAATTGTTTTGAGTTCCTTAGCCCAGGATTCAAAAGCAGTTACACTGATCATCACTGCATATGTGGTGAAAGTTGTTTCTTTGCTCACACAGGAGTAAATGCCCCAGCAGAAATTGTGTGAAGTAGGAACAAGGTTAGTTCCTATCCTTGAGATACATAAAAGACAATGTCTGCAGGAAGACCCTGTTTGTCATAGCCTTATCTGCAGTTAAATATCAACTTTGAAATAGAGCCCAGTAGTAAAGGAAAAGAATTTCAGAGAATCATCACTTCTTACCTGTGCTATTTATTTTAGAAGAGTTTGGATGGTTGAGTTCTTGTGCAGAGTTTACATTCTGATCACTTGCCAAAAAAAAAAAAAAATATATATATATATATATATATATATATATATATATATATATATATATATATATATCACTTAGACTATAAATATGTTGAAATAATAGAATCACTTAACCTTGAGACCAGAGACTTGGAATCCATTTGAAAATCCCAATCCACTCTCACTCACATCCCAATGGGAAAAAATAGAGATAGATTTATTTTTAAATCTCAAAATATTATATATCAGTGTCATACCAATTAGATGTCATTTGTCATCAGTAAGGTTTCTAGGTTCAAGTCTCTTGTTTTAAAAGAATAAAGGGAGAAGGAGCTGTGAGACTTCTCAAAATGACATAAAACTGAACTTACTAGAAACCTTATTGATTTATTTTCTTAGCCAGATACTAGTTTGATTTCATCTGTGCTTGTAGGCAATTTAAAAACATCTTCCAAAGTTATTTCTTTGCATTGTAACAATTTCAGGATGACTGTACATGAAAAATATACCTTTTTGATCAGTGAAAAGCTGACAGTGATTTCCCTACACTATAAATGACTAGATCTGATGTTCTGGATATACTCTGAGTCATAGTTTCAAAGTAGCAAAATGATCAGTTGATTTGCTCATTTTGGTCAAAGAAACATTTACATTTCAAGGAACAAAATGATTGGAACCAGTTGGTTGACCAAATTAATCCAGTCATTTGTTATACACTCAGATTATATCTCCCCAAACCATTAGGGACCTGACCTAAACTAATACTGGCAGGGCACAGATCATTTTATATTGTGAATCTCATCCTTTAGGACCTAAGCTGTGCCCACCACCTAGTTTGACATAGGCAGCTGACCCAAAATTATAGTTTCTGGGAGCTGTGGTCCGCAATGAGTTGCTAATATAGAGATGAAATTAATGTCCTCGTGTCAGTCCCTGGAGGCATCTGCCCTCCCCCAACCTTGTGAATCAACTGCCATCTCCTAAAACACCAGGAAATTTACAGAATATATCACTTCCTGAAAACTCCTTTGGGCTGAGCAGAGCTATCTTGAGTTTTTGCTTTGTGAATGACACCATTCATTAATCTATAAACAATAGATTATAAATATAATAAAGTTGCCTTTACAGTACAGAGTAATGAAAGCTGGTAACTATACAACTCAGCTCTGCTCCTGAATGATGGCACAGAATCTAGAAATCCAAATTCAGGTTTCATGTCTGACTCATGCTTAAGACCACAGCATTTTTAATGCACTTGTTGCTCAGGCATATTCTTTTTGTCATCTTAACAAAGGTCAGTTCAGTTTAGAGACTTTAGCAGAGACTTTCTTTCAAATATAAAAGTTCTCTTTTCTATAGGACAATCTTATCATTTAAAACTTAAAATAATGTCGCTTTATTCTTGGAATTCTTTATAGCTGGGGACGGGACAAATCTTTCAGTCTTCCTCATATTTTAGCAAACATTTTTCCCTTGTTTCCCCAGGGCTAATGTCATGCTCACTATCTTAAGAACTGGGATTTTATTACATCTTTGTAACATCTTCATACTGGAGTCTTGTGTGGAGAAGCTTGTTATAAAGAAAACATTTGTGATTATTTAACATGTAAACTACACAATGGGACATTTTCCTGCCCCAAATTTTTTCTCTTTTGATTGTGTTGGAGTTATTCTCTCTGCCTATAGGAAGATCCACTGCCATAGGGATTAGAAGCTGCCACTCAAATTGCTGGAGTCCAAATTTTTCTGCATTAGAATTTACCAAAACAGTACAATTAAACTGCAACATATTTCTTAACATTTTTAATTAAGACAGTGACTGAAAAATGTAGATTAACAGAAGTTACTGTTTTTATCAACATATTTTCTCCCTCTCCTTCCCTCTCCTATCAGCACCCCTCCTCCCCTACCACCCTCCTCCTCCCTCCTTTTTCTCCCTTTCTTTAAATGTCTGATGTCAGTTTGGTCCACATGTACATTACGCACATGGCATTGAGGAAACAAAGTGAAAAATTCTCTTTTAATTCTACGCCGTGTGCCCAAGCACCACATGCACTGTCTTCATGTCGCTTCTTATGAGGTTCATGCTGGGAGTTTCTTTTTAAAGGCAAACTGTTTCTGAAGGAAAGAGTTCAGGTTGGGCAGATTGTGTTAGAGTTGAATTAATATACTGATTATTCTGTGCTGTCTCAGAGTGGCAGTATATGTAAAGGTTCCAATGTCTGAGGATTAGAAGAAGGAAAAAGAAAAAGGGATGGTGAACAGAGACAAAGCATTTGGAATCGGAATTTATAAAGGAAACTGAATGTGACCTTGTAAGGGGCAGGGTCAACAATGCATGGAAAACTATTTAGGAAGGTACTTCATCAAAACTTTACACAGTGTTTGCATGGAACCTGCGAGTCCAGTTTTCTAGAACTTAGAGACAAATGCAAATTTAATTTGTTTTTTGGGGTTTGGGTTTTGATTTTTTTTTAAGTGGGAAGAAAGGGTGGAGAATTTTCCTGTGTTGATTTGGGTGCTGGGAAAGACGGTTCCCTTTTTCATCCTCCTTGAATTAAATTTTCACAACTTATCAGCAAATTCATTTGAGCAGTTAAAAAATTTGATGGTTTCAAAGACAGAAATAAATTCTAGGCTAGACACTTTAAAAATCTGCCTATCATATTGCTTTATACCTTTATCAACAAAGAAGTGTATTCTTTGTATTCTTTTGACTGAAATTTGAGACCCAACACTCATCACTCAAATGATGATTCATTTATTTATTTATAAGTAAGTTTCTAACATGCAGGAAACCCAAATATAGTCATCCAGCACTTTTCACATCACTGGGAAACCAAACTTCCCTTGACTCAGATTATCTGTTTACAATTTCATCAGTGAGTTAATGAAGGCTTAATTCATCTCCTCTTCTCAACCGCCACCTTCTCTGTTTAATCCCTTCCCTTCTGCCAAAACCCCAGACCTCTGACAGTCCCCATGATGTCTAACTGAGCCAGATGCTCTGTTCCCCAGCCCCCTCCCAAATGGGAGGCTCATCACATCTCTCTCTCTCCCCAGCAGCACTCTTCCCTAGGAACAAGGAGCTCTGATTCAAAGCCCTGCCAAGTGTATCCTGGGAGGGAGCAGGATTGTCCGCCCAGCCTGTGGGCCTAAAAGGAAAAGGAGGCAAAGGCTTGTCATAGAGGAAGGGTAAAACAGCCCCAGGAAAATTTGACTTGGTGCACAGTACTGGCCATGCTGAAAGTGTTGGCAAAAAATTGCTGCAGAGAAGGAGGGGAATTGATTTAGGGAAAAGGTTAACTGATTTTCTCTCAGTCCTACCAGAAGGAACTCTTAAGATATGGGTTAACAGAGAGACTTTAATTTGTGAAAGGTAGACTTTTTTTTTTCTGTTAAAGGCTTAATAAGTAGCACAGCTATTGAAAAGTATGGATTAGAGAAATGAGAAATGAGTGATCCTTAGGGATGTGCTTCTATCCCGCAAAAAATATAAAGGGCCTCTAGTCTGTTCACACAACCATTCCCTTTTTCTTTGAACAGATAGAATTTGCTGAAACATTGAAGCTGAAATATTTTATTGCCAGCATCAAAGATGTTAATTTTTTCCTCTTTCTCTAATGTGTTTTTGGGTAGTAGTTGCTCTGAAAAAAGAAAAAAAAAAAATAACAGGAAATAGTCTTGATGGATGATTCTATCCAAGAGCATTCCATGCATGGAAAAAAAAAAAAAAAAAGTTGAAGGAAAACCGAAACCTTGCTTCACTGCCTACCCATTGCTAATGGGGGAACCTGGTGCTTCAAGGGAAGGGGTGTATAGCATGAATGGTTGCCGCCACAGCTTCTTGTGTACTCTTTTCACATGATTTTTTGCCCCTCACTCCTCAGCCCCTAGTGTCCCCACTGGAAAAAAAAAAGAGAGAAAATGGGAAAAAGAGAACAACATGACATCCAGGGCTAGTTACTCCCAGGTCACCCTCCTGGCCTACCAAGAAATGCTGATGGACAGGATTAAGTGGAAGCCAGGAACATTTCTGAGTAATTTTTCTTAAAATTCATTTCCTAGTTTTGATTGATGACCAGAGAGGGTATTGTGGTTTAGTTAAAAAGAGTACTTAGCCATTGACCAGACTCTTTGCCAAATCATATCACTTCCCTGAGCCTCATTTTTTATTTTTATTTTTCTCACTTCTTTTATTTTTTCCTTTAAAAAATTTTATTAAAGCTTTTTATTTACAAAACATATGCATGGGTAATTTTTCAACATTGACCCTTGCAAAGCCTTCTGTTCCAAATTATCCCTTCCTTCCCTAAATGACAAGTAGTCCAATACATGTTAAATATGTTAAAATATATGTTAAATCCAATATATGTGTGTATATATAAATATATACAGCTATCTTGCTGCACAAAAAAAATCAGATCAAGAAGGGAAAAAAACTGAGAAAGAAAACAAAATGCAAACAAATAACAACAGAAGGAGTGAAAATGCTATGTTATGGTCCACATTCAGTTTCCACAGGCCTCTCTCTGGATGCATGTGGCTCTCTTCATCACTGAACAATTGGAATTGGTTTGAGTCATCTCATTGCTGAAGAGAGCCATTTCCATCAGAACGGATCATCATATAGTCTTTTTGTTGCAGTATACAATGATCTCCTGGTTCTGCTCATTTCATTCAGCATCAGTTCATGTAAGTCTCTCCAGGACTCTCTGAAATCATCCTGCTGATCGTTTCTTACAGAACAATAATATTCCATAACATTCATATACCATAACTTATTCAGCCATTCTCCAATTGATAGACATCCACTCAGTTTCTAGTTTCTGGCCACTACAAAGAGGGCTGCCACAAACATTTTTACATATGTAGGTCCCTTCCCCTCCTTTAAGGTCTCTTTGGGATATAAGCCCAGTAGTAACCCTGCTGGATCAAAAGGTATGCACAGTTTGATAACTTTTTGAGCGTAGTTCCAGATTCAGTTCACAACTCCACCAACAATATATTAGTGTCCCAGTTTTCCCACATATCCCCTCCAACATTGGTCATTATCATTTCCTGTCATCTTAGCCAATCTGAGAGGTGTTTAGTGGTATTTCAAAGTTGTCTTAATTTGCATTTCTCTGATCAATAGTGATTTGAAGCACCTTTTCATATGACTACAAATAGTTTCAATTTCTTCATCTGAAAATTGTCTGTTCGTATCTTTTGACCATTTATCAATTGGAGAACGGCTTGAATTCTTATAAATTTGAAGTCTTTTGCAGAACCCATGAATGTAAAAACATTTTTGTATTTTATTGCTTCCCTTCTAATCTTTTCTGCATTAGTTTTGTTTGTACAAAAACTTTTTACTTTAATATAATCAAAATTGTCTATCTTGTGATCAGTAATGATCTCTAGTTCTTCTTTGGTCACAAATTCCTTCCTTCACAAATCTGAGAGATGAGAGATAAACTATCCTATGTTCTTCTAATTTATTTATAATACCATTCTTTATGTCTAGAACATAAACCCATTTTGACCTTATCTTGGTGTATGGTGTTAAGTGTGGATCAATGCCTAGATTCTGCCATAGTAATTTCCAATTTTCCCAGGAGTTTTTGTCAAACAGTGAATTCTTATCTCAAAAGCTGGGGTTTGGGGGTTTGTCAAATACTATTTTGTTATGGTCATTGACTATATATAATTATATAATTTTCTATCCTTCTCTTTTTGATGGTCCTATGGAACACCTAATATTATGCACTTAACAACCAGTTATTTCTCCTGGAATGCTAGTTAGGATCATAATTACAACACCTAGCACTGACAAAGCTACAAGTGAAGTTATGATTTTAAGTCACCTTATAGTAAGAGTGAAATTTTTCTACTCTCTTTGTATTCATTCTGATTTTTGATTTTGTCAAAGATTATGTTTAATAAGTTAATTACTTGCTTGCTTTCATTGTAGTCTTCATCTCAAGGCAAGCCTAATATTCATGAAAAATATGTGTATATGTCTGTGTATGTATATGTACACATATGCACACCACTTGATTTCTAATAAGATTTGGGGGGAATATACACAACATGTTTTTGTCTCTATTTTTTCCATCCAGAAAAATATCTTTATGTCTCTCTAGCACCCAGAGCATAAGAGAGTCAATGTGGTATGGGAGATAGAGGGGTTATCTTAGGAGTCTGAAAGACCAAAGTTCAAATTGTGACTTTGATCCATAGACATCCTTTCAACATCCCAAGCGAATTTCCAGTACCACATTACCAATGAGTTTCTAATATTCATTGTTGAAGGAATTTCTGCAACAGGACACATTGGCAGGTCTGGACAAAGTAACTCACTTTTCCAAAATTCCAAAAAAGAATTCTCTTAAATGCAGCTTTCTGTGTAAATCTTAGGAAATAACTTAATAGAGATATTCTTTCCCTATGCTTCCACATACATTGCTCTGTAGGTATCTGTCTCTTTAGCTATTGGATTCTGTTGATTCTCAAACAAGCTTGTGAGCAGAGCCAATCTTCATGATCTACCGTGAACCCTCTGTCTGGAAAAATTGTGCAATCATATTACCATAACACTTAAGAGTTGTGCAAGGACCCCCTTTTTACTATTTGATTTATTACTCATAGCAGAATTCCTTTGGCTGCCCGTTTTATTTCTGAGACACATTCTCTGCTTAGCTCAATGGATCCCTTCAGTTACCGTGGCAACCAGCAGATGGGGTTCTTTGACAAGGGTCAGCAGGGAGGCTGCCTCAGTGTAGACTCCAAGAGGAGCTAAATCGGAAGCTTTTGGTACCCACGGTCCCAGCGTGGACAGCCAGGACTAGTTATCAGATTCCTTCGATTAAAACCCAATTAAGAGGTGTGCCAAGGCAGGCAGGCAGGTGATTGAGCCTGGTGATTGAGAGACTATGGGTTTGCTCTGATTCCACTAGGCCACGGCAGCCAGGTGAGCTGGGCAGCATCAAGGGCAGCGACAGCCATCACCCGGCTGCACGAAAGCAACAGCATCTCTCCCTCCGACACAGGCTTGTGGTGCATCAGAGAGCCCAGAGCAGCTCAATGGCCTTGCATCCTCCCTTAGAACCCAACCAGCACCACCTTCAGGACAAGCATCCTTGTTCAGGGTCATAACTCCAACACTTAGCACTGACAAAACTACAGTGAGGATATGATTTTAAGTCACTTTATAGTAAGAATGACTTAATATATAGTGAGTGTATATACACTTAATAAGAGTGACTTTTATAAGAGCCTTTTCTACTCTTTGTATTCATTCTACTTTTTTGATTTCATTGAAGATTATGTTTACTAGGTTTTTACTTGAGCTTCAGGTGTATTTTCACTCTCTTTTTTGACTTGTGGGAATTTCTTGAGAAATGGAACTGAAGTTGGAGTTTAGCTTTGCTTTAAGGTTCTATCAACTCTAAAAAATTATATGAAATATCAGGGCTTGATTTTTCTAGATTATAATCTCTCCAAAGGCAGGTATCTGGTAGCAATTTTTGCAGCCCTCAATACTTAATAGTACTTTGCATGCAGTAAATGCTTAAGAAATTAATATTGAATGAACTTTATCATATCTATCAGTCAACAAGTAATTTATTAAGCACATCTGATCCTGGAGGAGATAATGTGGTAGTGTGGATAGAGATTTGGGCCTGGAAGGTAGGAAAATCTGAATTCAAGACCCTTCTCTGATACATACTGGTTTCTGTCCTGAGCACTTTTACCTTCTCTATTCCCCTAGGCAATGCTCTGTCCTTCTGGGTTACAAAGCACCCCTGTGCATTAGTAGAAGTCTTTTCTTTATTGAAAGTTCCCCATATCAATGAAATCACAGGTCCAATCCAAATGCTCTGAGCACATTTGTGTCCTAAATGAGAATTCATATGCAGATACATGAGACAATAATCACAAATGTATTCTCTCGTGAAAATTCACCCATTAATCCAAATTTATTATGAGTTCTGTCTCTAAATGGAGGTTATATTGTAAGGTGAAAATTTCACAGGTGTATGAAGTTGTAACAATGACAATAATAATAATGATGATGATGATGATTATATATACTTGCATGTATCCCTCAAAAGTTTGCCAAATACTGTATATAGAAAAGCTCATTTTACCATAGTCCCATGAGGGAGGTACCATATTACTGGTATCAATACATAGCTAGCAAGTACCTAGACTACAACCCCAGTCAGGGCTCACTACATCATGCTATGTCTCAATTATGCATTCACTATTGATTAAAAAAAGAAAATATAACTGTTGCCCTCATGGAGATGGATCACAATGCTTCAGTTGAGCTTACTATGTGGGAAGCACTGTTCTGGTACTGGGAAAACAGGTATATTTACTAACACACTCCCCTCTCCATTAGAATCCTCTGGCCTGGTTGGGAGGACATACATAGGGATATGTATTAATAGCAGGGAGATAGTGATGAGTGCAATTGTGACCTTGAGAGCCTTACTGAGGAAAGCAAATGCAGACTTGAACTTGGAATCAGGTAGAGCTGTGTTCAGATTCTGCCTCCAACAGCCTGTGTGACACTGGTCAGCTCATTGAGTTCATCATCTCTAAAGTGAGGGTGACAGTCCCTGCCTTACAGGATTGTTATGGGAAACCGTACATGCAGCATTTTACAAGCCCTAAAACCCCATAGAAATGCTACCAATTTTTATAGAAAGTATGTCCTAGGGAATTTGAAGATGGAATAACTTTCAGCTGAAGAGATGAAAGAAGACTTTGTGGAGAGGTATCATAAGGAACTGGTGCTTAGAGGAAGAGAAGGATTCTGAGGGGCAGAGATAAGGGGGGAGCTTATGGCAGCTGTCAGGGAATGCAGGGAACAGAATGGAAAAGGGGCGATTGTTGAGTCCTTGGGTCATTGCTGACTCTTCATGACACTGTGGAGCACAGCCAGCCAATAATGTCCAGGGCCATGGGTTTTATTGGCAGTTACACCAGCGGAGTTTGCCATTCCCTTCTCCAGTGGTTTAAAGCAAATAGAGAATAAGTGACTTGCCCAGGGTCACATAGCTGCTACGTGTCTGAAGCTGAATTTGAAATCTTCCTGACTCCAGGGTCAGTACTCTATTCACAGAACCACAGACCCATTTCTGGATAAAAAGGTGTAATGCAGAATAAGGTTAAATGATTAAGGAGTGCGTGCATGGCAGGGGGGGGGGGGAGGAGGAGTAGGGGCGGGCAGTGGGGGAGAGGAGGCAGGCAGGCAGGCAGAATCTGATCTGGGCATTAGGAACTCCTGAGACTGAGAGGTGGAGGTGAGGAAGGAGCACCTTCTAGCTGAGTTGCAACCTTGCAAAGGCACCAAATCAGGAAATGGAAATGTCACGAGAAATAGCAAGAATGTGTGTGCAAAAAGGAGTAATGATGGAAAAGGTATGTTAGAACTAGGTTGGGAAGGTTTAAGTGCCAAACAGAGGAGTTTGTAGTTGATTATAGAGACAGTAAGGAACTCTTAGAGGTCATTGAACAGGAGAATACATGATCAGACTTGAGCTTTAGGAGTATGGGTATAGTGTCTGTGAAAAGATTGTAGAGGAGCAAGATTGGAGGCCAGAAGACCAATTGGGAGGTTATTTCAATAGTTAGGTATTGGAAAGCAGGGGAAAGGTTTTTTTCTCCTCAGAAAACACACCACATAAACATATATACTTCCATCTACAAATACTTAAAACTGGCTTTGTCTGTAGGGAATAGAAGATTTGATAGGATAGCAAATGAAAGTGGAATCTAATTTCTCATAATTAAAGAGCAAATGATTTCTAGAATCGCCCACCACATATTAGCTATTCAAGTAATCATTGAATAGCGTTAGATCTGGGTGTTGGGAAATCTAAAATTAACCATCTGAAACTGCCTTCACCTTTAAATGATGGATGCTCTGAGTCTCGAGTAACCACCAGAGCAATAATTAAATTCAGATACTGAAGTAATAGTTATCCTTATCTATTTTTATTAGTTATACATGGTTTTTAATTCATTATATGAAATAATATAAAGCAATATCAATTTTCAATCTCAGAGTAAAATACATTATTTTAAATTAATGTGATTTCTTAATTGAAATTCATCACATGAAAAAGTGGAATTTCAATATTGTCAATAAATCGGGATAGCAACCAATTAGTCAATTAAGCATCATTTAAGCTATTAAATACTTATTGTGTCCTAAGCACTGGATTTATACAGAAAAAAAAAAAATCAAAAGTCTTTGCCCTCAGGCAGTTTACATTCTATTGGGAACAGCATTACCCACACAGGTATTATATACACAATAAATACAAAGTAAGGTAGCCAGTTAGGAATGGGAAAGTGTCAGGAAAGGCTTCATATGGGTAAGAGAAAATGATTGTTTCTTTCCTATATTAATAGCCAGTTATTGAATTAGAACTAAAGTTTTTCCCCTTTTCCTCATTTAGAAATCAACCTCTGTATCCTATTCAGATAGCCTTTGAAGTACAAGGCTGATAATGAGAAGAAAATATTGGGTGAGACTCACTTAATTGGGAAAATTTAGATCAGATCAAAAAGTAAAAGATAGATCAAAAAATCAGTTTAGGTGAATTGGTAAATTTCAGCCCATTGTGTTTTAGTCAAATAAGTCTGGGTGGAAGTGAATTCCTCCTTTTATTTTTATATTATATTTTATTTATATTATATGATATGCTAAGGATGTAGATAAATCTCTTTGTCCATGAATGAGATCAATTAGCTCCTGAGCCTCATTAGAATAAAACCATTCCTCATGATAATATTCATTCTCTCATTACTTGTTTTACCAATCAGAATTACTTTCCACCCTCAGGAATACCCACTTCTTCCAAGGGCATATAAATGTTGAGTGGGTTCCATGAGGAGTTTTTGGCATTCAGAAGTGTCACTAGCCCCTTTTATTAATCATCCACCGGGATAATGAATAAAATGATTAGATAGTGAAATGTCTCGTACTTTTTCTGTCATACTTAAGCTGATCCTAAATGGAACCCAGGGATTCTGAAGGGGAAAGGTAAGGAGAGAATATTCTCCAGGCATTGAGTTAGCCAGTACAAAAGCATGAAGATGAAAAATGGAATTTGAGGAACAAGAAGAAAATTAATATGGCTCACTGTGGAGTTCATGAGTGGGAGAGATGCAAAAATAACACGAGAAAACTAGAGTGAGTCTAGTGAATCTAGAGAAAGGTTTTAAAGGCTTAGTGGAAGAATTTGTTTTACTCTAGAAGTTATAGGGAGCCATGGGAATTTATAGAGTAGGGGTTAAGGACATTTCCCAAAAAGGGAGCAGAATGATTCACCTTTCTGTTTATCTACCATAAAGTTAATTTTCAGTTGAAAATTTTAAAAAATAAAAACTCACGGAGGCAGTTTTTCTACTGGCAGGAGGAAAGCCAGATGTCTGTACTTCTGCTGAATATTGAGTTTACTAAAACCTGTAATCCACGATGCATTAAAGCACAGTTACATCAAAGAAGAAGCTAAGCTTTGTGGATTTAATACCTAAATGAGAACTGTTAGACACCTTACTAGTTTTGTTCTTTGTCCTCCAGAAAGGGATACTGTAGATGTGGGGAAAATTTTCATTTTCATGAGGCCAACTGCCTCTTTACCCCACTCTGTTTCCAAAATAGAGCTCTCAGGAAAGCATTTTGTAGGAGAAAATACCTTCTGTGACGTGCATAGATCTCCTTTTCCCATTCTTTTAACGTTGTTTCTTCCTGCCAAAAATCATCATTTTAGTGCTGGGACATTCTTACAGTTAGACAAAGTCCAAACTTACAAAACTGGCCAAATGGGGACGATTGTTTTCTTTACCAAAAAATGAATTCTCCATAGGGTTCCTTTAACAAAGTGGCAAACTCCTGTTGTGCCTTTAAAAGGAAGTCATTTTACAGACATTTGATTTATATGAAACTTTGCTATAGGTCATACATGTCTTAACAATTTGCATGGGTGTATGAACATGTGCACAGGTTTGTTTTTGGCAGAACATGCACCTGCAACTTGGACTCAGACAAACTCTCAAAATTCTGCTAGTTCTGAGATTCTGTGATTTCAGAATCCAGTATTTGGAATTATCTGTGACTGCTTTCTTCATCATTGCCCCCAGGGATGAACATGTGAACATCACCTGTATTTGGGATCAAGAAGCCTAAGCTAGAACCTGGCACTCGCTTTGAGAAAATAAATTGCATGACTTCAAGCTGATCAGTTAATATTCCTGAAGTTTTCCTTTCCCTCACCTGTTAAATGGGGATGGAAATTACTTTTTACTGAGCACCTCACAGGAAAAAAAATAACTTTGTGATCCTTGAAGTGTTGCACGATGCTTAGTTGTTATTTCACCCACATGTGTATTTCGCAAAGCCTGGGGCCATTTGCAACAGTACATGATACAGTCTTTTCAATCTTTTCCTTTTTGATGCTGACACCCTTCCTAGAGAAAGACCTAACTGGTCTCCACATACTCCCCTGCTAGACTGGCTACTGTGGTTTCCTAGGAGCTCACAATTCTGCTACTTTATATGCAATGTTGCTTCCATATTTTTAATTTAAAAAAGAAAAAAAAATGACCAGACCTGATGTCTTGAATTAGAGAAGCCAACCCTCTAGTACATAGTACAGTAGTATGGAAAATGTCTGATATTTTGCACTGATGTTGTATCTTGTACTTTGCTAGACAGTATGTTGTGAGGAAGCCCAGTGGGCCAGGATCTATCTGATGGCTACCCAGGGCTATGGCCTGTGGGATATTGAGGGCAGTGGTGGAAGCATTGGATGATCTGATGATTTTTTTATTTTCCTAATCTGGAGCTCAATTCGACTCGTGATACAGAATCTACATAGATTCAGAGATTCAAGGGCACTTGGAGTGAACTGAGTTCAATCTCCTCAATCTTCTCTTTTTACAAATAGAAAAACTAATCTTTAGAGATTTCCCCAGAGTTACATTAAGTGTCAGGGCTGGGACATGAACAGAAATCTTGACACGCAGTCAAGCACACATGTCTGTGACAGCATGTGCCTCTTATGCATACATGTGCATTTGATATGAAATGCATTTAAAAACAACAGATTGGGAGTTTCAGAGCATGTTGGACAGGGTGGAATAGACCAGGGACCCATGAAACCAACATAGATGGGTGGGTTCAGTGGCCATTGACAACCTAAGATGTAGAACCTCTAGGATTTTGAGTGGAGCCATAGGGCAGTGAACTGATTGGCGGGGGGAGGGTGGGGAGTAGTTTTGTTTGTTTGTTTGTTTTTATAGAAGTAAAGGTAATTTCGATTGATCAATTCTTGAATAACAGGTGAAAGATCATCCAACCATCAACCACTTTATCTCTGCCCAAGGTTTATCTCTCCCAGAATCGATTGCAGGAGGCTCTTTGAGTCTAGACAGGTGGCTGATGCGAAGATAGACAGTGGGGAGGGCACATGAGCAGTCCCTGGACTTGTTGGTTGAGAAAATGTTGGGGTCTTAGAGTGAGCATGGAAGAAGATAAGTGCATCATAAATAAATACATAGTATCATTCAAGTTAAAGGGAGGGTCAGAGTATTCAGGAAGATTTCTTGGAGAAAATTGTTCTTTAAGGGATACTGGAAGAATGAATAAGATTTGAGCTTGTAGATGTAGTGGGAAAAAGCATTCCAGTCATGTGAGAAAATATGGTAGAAAGGAGGAATAGTCCAGGAAATATGCGTGAAAAAAAGTAATGTGATATAAGGAAAGATGATAGGAGCAAGACTGATGTCAAGAGTTTGAAACTATTTTTAGGTTGGTAATAGAACCATCAAAGGTTTTCAGTGATGGAGGAGGGATATGATCAGATCTGTTAAATTAAAAGATTAGCTTCATAGCAGGAAGGATGGATGAGAAAAGGAAAATGCTAGAGAAAATATTTAATTAGTAGGGGAGAGGTAATAAATATTTAATACAAGATCATGACAATGGAAGGGTTAAGGAAAGGACAGCTTGATAGCTATGAAGCAAGCAGAAGAAATAGGCAATCAGGGTTTCTCTTGTATACCATTTACCCATTTCAGCCCATCATATTCTGTATAATCAATTGTGCATATTGTTCATTTACATTTTTTGCATATGTCCAGAGCTGTGGAATTTCCTTGCAATAAAAGTCACTACTATTCTGGCTTTATTTCTTGATATTATTACTAGACCTTTTGCTTAAATATAAGTTTGACATGTAGGTAAAACTGCTCAAAATAAAAGTTTCAGGCAAGTCATCTATAGTAGATCCACATCCACATGTGAGAGTTTGGCTAGGGGGTGGAACAAGGAAGGAAAACTGTAGTATAGCTTGTGATTCACTAAGAATGAATATGAAGAGATCATGTATATGAGATGAATATTTAATGTGGGGCAGAAATAGATATGGGTCTAGATGTCAAATTAGGGGACTAAGAGGGAGAGGTGCATATTTGACTAAGAAGGGTATATGATTAGAGTTGTGTATGATTCATCACTGGGTATATCAAAAAATAAAGTAAAAGGGGAAGAATGGAGAACTGAAGAAAGAATTTGGGGTAAGGAACAAAGATTGTGTTTAAGGAGCTAGTACTGTAATGATGTGATATTCATTAGAAAATGTAGCCTGGCCTTGTTCAGTATATATGGCAGGACTTATCAGAGATCAGAAATTTTTGTCATTAAAAAAATCCATTTTCTCTAAACTTGGTGATAACCCTTGAACAGGTAGATAAAATATATTTTCTTATTAAGACCTATTTTTCCCAAAATTTGTTTCATTACAACAATATTTTTTCCCTCTTTTCAGTGTCTATCATTGCTTTAATTGATATAAATATTGTGACCAATAGAAAGAATTTTTTTTAAGATAAGTGACATCATTGAATTTTTGAAAAGGTTTGGAAATAGATTAAAAAATAATTAAGATAAACTCCCATTCAGCTCTCTAAAAATGAGGCAAAAATCAGTAAGTGATAGAAATATTGCACAGAGTATCAAAACATATAATCAGTGTCATTCTCCCTCAGGGATGTTTCAAGCCTTATTATTCAGTCTTTGAATAAGGAAGTTCTTAGTGACTCTTCCTGTATTCTCATACAGAGATTGTTCAGACACATTTCTAATTACAGAGCAAGGTATAGTGCTTCCCTGAATGGAGTTTTTTATTGGCTCTTTTCAATAGTTGGGGCTTTAATGAACTTACTGGATTCAAATACATTTCTGGAAACCCCAAAACTATATTGAACATGAGACCATTTTCCTGCCTAATCAATGCACAGATACCCATAGGGATTGAGATAGTCCTGAGTGCCTTTTTTGGTAGAGAGTCACACATGTAATTTGGTCTTGTTAATTCAAAAGAAGCTCTTGCTTACTGGTTGCCCTGCTCATGGCATAATCTAACAAGAGGGAAAAATCCATCCCCTATCTATGTAGTATACTTCAAAGCCACAAATTGATGAATTATGAATATAAATGTCTGGCTGGAAAAAATGCTCCAGAGATCATATCTGCCTTTTCTTTGCATACCTAGCTCAGTGTCTTCCATAGAGGAGGTTTTTAATTTGAGGGGCATGAGGGTGAGGAGGTGGTTACTAGATTTTGCTTCCATTGATGTAGGATACGATAATAAGAAATTCCCTTCATTGCCTTAGAGTGAACTTGTTCTGTAACTCATGGTCTTAGAGAGTTGCCTTGAAAACTCTGAGATTACATGACATGTCTAAGGGTCACACAACCATTATGTGTCAGGTTCTTGACTTGAATCTCCATCTTCATGATTCCAAGGCTAGCTTTCTATCCCTCTTGGTACACAATAAAAGTGTTAAACAAATATGTTCAGTTCATAGACCAGGGGAGTAGAGGTCTCTTTGTTTTCCAGCATCATTGGTGTCTTTCTCCCCAGCATTCTAAACTCTGTCGGTGGAGATCAGAGAAGTAAAGACTTCAGTTAAAGGGGACCTCAGAAATCATCTCATCCCTGAGCATCTCGTTCCTGAGCATGAGACTTCTCTTAATATCATCTTAAATTACATTCTCTTTTGGGGCTGCCATATCACTGTTGCCTCAGCTTGCCCTCCCAAGCCATTAAAACACTCAGATCCGTACTGAGTGAACTGTCTGGTAAAATGTTTGTTTGAACCCAGATCTGCAATTTCAGATTTATCTCTGTTAAGTTTATTAGTTTTTGCTCAGTCTTCTAATAGTAGTAAGTAGCAGATGCAGGTTGGAGCCCGGGTTTTCTGATTCCAAACTCATTGCATTTCTCCCTACAACATCACCCTGGGCTTGAAGGATAGTGAGTGTCCCTGAGTTGCTGAGCTTTTAGCCTTTGTAATGAAGCCTCAGGAGGAAACATGCATGGGGCTTCTATTGATAATTAATTGTGGCTTCAGAGTGAAATAAGATGGAGCTTGTTTGGTGTGATAAAAAGAGCATTAGATTTGGAATAGGAAAGTGGAGTTTTAATCCTGGCTTAGCAGCTATGTAACTCTGGACAAGTTGCTTTTCCTTCCTTGGTCTGTTCATTTTTAAAATACATTTTTTTACTGATATCTTTTATCATCACATTTCTCCCAATATCCCCTTCCCCTCCCAGAGAGCAATTCCAGATAACAAAAAGGAAGAGCAAATAGCAGCAAAAATCAAATCTTAAAACATATACAGTGTATAAAACCTGCATACCTTTCATCTCTGTAAAGGAATGGGATAGAGCTATCTTCTCCTTTCACTCTTGTGGAGGTATGCTCATTCTCATTATTTTTTATTGTTTGGTGGTTCTTTCCATTTACATGATTGTAGCCATTGTGTATGTTGTTTTAATGGCTCTGCTTACTTTGCTCTGCAGCAGATCATGGGGAGCTTTCCATGCTTCTCTGTATCAATCATATTCATTTCATACATTTCATTACATTGGTATATACCAATATACCACAATTGATTTAGCCATTCTCCACCCAATGGGATTTACTTTGTTTTCAATTTTTTTGTTACCACAAAAGGCTGCTATAATAATTTTGGAATATGTGGGAACTTTTAAAAGAATTATTTTATTTTTAAATTTTTTTTTGACTTAGATAAACTATAGGGGAATAGCCTTGGTACCACATACCACATACTTGGTAGTTGTTTATATGTTTTTGATACTAAACTCTTGTCTGAGAAATTTGATACAAAGATTTTTTTTTTCCATTTGACTACTTTTTTCATGTTCTAAATAGGTTAATTTTGTTTGTGCAGCTGCTTTTAAATTTCATATAATCAAATAATGCTTTTATCCTTTGTAATTGTCTCTATCTCTTGTTGGTTAAGAACACTCCTACCCATGGCTCTAAGAAAAGGTATATATAATCTGTTTCTCTTCCCAATTTTATGCTATGATTTTCAATATAAAAGTCACATTTATTTTGAACTGATTATGGAATGTGACAAATGATTTTTTTCTTTAAGCCTAATTTTTGTCAGTTTTTTTTTTGTTTTTTTAATAGCATTTTTAATCAGATAATATATTCCTACCTAAATAATTTCTTTTTTTTTATCTACTAAACACTAGATTATTGAGTTTCATTGTTTTTGATTTTGCCTTGTTCTTGCCTATTCTGCTGCTCCACTCCTCTATTATTGATTAATATCAAATGATTTTGATATTAATCAATAATAGAGGAGTGGAGCAGCAGAATATTTTTTTTCAAATGATTTTGATCATAACTGCTCTCACATTTCTTAAATGAGGGAATTAAAATAGCCAGGTCTAATAAATCCATTGATTTTCCTAACCTTTGTTTTCCATAATGACTCTGTAAGGGAAAAGATTGATTTTAAGCCAGAAAACTAGGGAGAAACATAACAGGGTAAGAAGGGCATTATTAGTTTGGGCTAGAGTGAAGAATGAATCTTAGAGAATCACAACAGGGATTTAGTATATCTTATATTTGATTAGGAAACTTGGTAAAAAAAAATTAGTTTGGAGTACATATATGTGTGCGCATATGTATATGTATATACACAGTTCTTTTTTTTTAACCCATGGTTACAAATGAATTTAGTCTTTTGCCCCTGAAGTCTTAGGATAAGATCCCCTGAGACGGAATTGCATGAAATGGGTGGAAGTATGAGGGTGAAGTGGGGTTTGGAGGCAGAGCAGTTACACTGTTTCATCAACTCACTGTAGGACTGGATGGTTCAGTGCCCAAAACTTAAGTGCAGGTTGCTCTGTTGATTATGTTATTTCTGAGAAATTAAGCAGAGGGAGCGCCATTCAGTGTCTAGATTTTACAGATGAGAGAGAGAGTGAGATGAGGGCCCCAAACCAAAATTTCCATACTGGGGAGGGTGAGATGTGATTTTTATCTGACTCCCTTGGAGATGGAAGGTATGTAGACTAAGGGAAGGCTCTCCTTTCCATTACCCTTCCCACCCTCACTCATATGAGATAGTTTCTAGGGTGCTCTTTGGAAGGGAAAGAATCAGAGTAAAAGAAAGAAGTTTTTGTTCTATTTAGTCTGTGCTTCCCAAAGGACCAATAGCCTCTTTCTAAGGTCCTCTTCAGGTCTAAGTCCATTGATTCTCCTAGCCTTTGGTTTCTATTATGACTGTAAAGGAAAAGCTGATTGATTTCAAGCCAGAAAACGAGGGAGAAACAAAACACAGATTGAGAATGTCCATTGCCTCCCTAGAAAGCTACTAATTTTTCTTCTACAAACAGAAAAACAGATCCAGGAAAATATAATCGAATTTTAATTTAGAACATTATAATCACAAAACTTATCTGTGAAAAGATAGAAATCTATAATTGGGTATAATTAACAGGCTATTTGATCTTGGGTAAGCCACTTCTCTTTAGGTCTGTTTCCTCATCTGTAAAATATAATGGTGATGTTAGGTCATTTAATCTTGACATCCTTAAATTCTAATTTAAACCATTTTCACCTCCCTGAAATACTATTTTTATGCTGCCAGTTCTCTCAGTTTAGGCAGGTCAAGGTGGAAAACTGTCAGGGATCTTTGTTGTAGCGTAAGCTAGACAGGGCCAGTTTATATCAACACATAAAGAACTTTTAATCTCTTTTTTTGACTATAAAACTGCACACCCTTTTATTGAGCAATACCACTGCTAGGTCTGCATCTCAAAGAGTTCCAAAAAAGGGAAAAAACCCTATTTTTACTTTTTTTTTTAAATAACTTTTTATTGATAGAACCCATGCCAGGGTAATTTTTTTTTTTACAGCATTATCCCTTGCATTCACTTCTGTTCCGATTTTTCCCCTCCCTCCCTCCACCCCCTCCCCCAGATGGCAAGCAGTCCTTTACATGTTGAATAGGTTACAGTATATCCTAGATACAATATATGTGTGCAGAACCGAACAGTTTTCTTGTTGCACAGGGAGAATTGGATTCAGAAGGTATAAATAACCTGGGAAGAAAAACAAAAATGCAAGCAGTTTATATTCATTTTCCAGTGTTCTTTCTCTGGGTGCAGCTGGTTCTGTCCATCTTTGATCTGAATTAGCTCTCTTTATCGAAGAGATCCACTTCTATCAGAATATATCCTCAAACAGTATCGTTGTTGAGGTATATAATGATCTCCTGGTTCTGCTCATTTCACTTACCATTAATTCATGTAAGTCTCACCAGTCCTCTCTGTATTCATCCTGCTGGTCATTTCTTACAGAACAATAATATTCCATAACATTCATATACCACAATTTACTCAACCATTCTCCAATTGATAGGCATCCATTCATTTTCCAGCTTCTAGCCACTACAAAGAAGGCTACCACAAACATTTTGGCACATACAGGTCCCTTTCCCTTCTTTAGTATCTCTTTGGGGTATAAGCCCAGTAAAAACACTGCTGGATCAAAGGGTATGCACAGCTTGATAACCTTTTGAGCATAGTTCCAAATTGCTCTCTAGAATGGCTGGATGTGTTCACAATTCCACCAACAATGTATCAGTGTCCCTGTTTTCCCACATCCCTCCAACATTCCGCATTATCTTTCCCTGTCATTCTAGCCAATCTGACAGGTGTGTAGTGGTATCTCAGAGTTGTCTTAATTTGCATCTCTCTGATTAATAATGATTTGGAGCAAATTTTCATATGTCTATAAATAGTTTCAATTTCTTCGTCTGAGAATTGTCTGTTCATATCCTTTGACCATTTATCAACTGGAGAATGAAAACCCTATTTTTACAAAAACATTTCTACTAGCTCTGAAAAAAAAGTAGTGGCTAAGAATTGGTGATAGAGGGCATGCTCATCAATTGAGAATGGCTGAACAAGTTGTAGTTTATAATGATGATGAAATATTCTTGTGTCATAAGAAATGACAAGTGGATGATTACAGAAAAGCCTAGAAAGAGTTATATGAGCTGATACAGAGTGAAGTGAGGAGAATATTGTGTACAGGAATAGCAATTATTATGTGATAATCAACTGTGGATGACTTAGCTGTTCTCATCATGACAGTGATCTAAGACAGTCTGAAAGATTCATGATGAAAAATGCTATCTCCCTCCAGAGAAAAAAATGATGGCATCTGAATATGGATTGAAGTACACTATTTTTCACTTTCTTTTTTTATTCAAGTTTTCCCCCCCACAAATGACTAATATATATAGAAATGTTTTATCTGATTACACATATATAACTTATATCAGACTGCTTTGCATTTCATTGAGAGGGAAGCTAAGAACAGAATATGGAACTCAAAACTTAATGAAAGTTAAAAAATTGTTTTTACATGTAATTAGAGAAAAAAATTAAAAATAAATGTTAAATACACCTTCAAGGAAGACTTACTGAGGCCAGGACTTGTAGTTTCTGCTTTATACATAAAGCCACCCCATCTTTTCTACCTTTAAATTTCTGTAATTCCATTTACCAGATTTTAAAATGTATTTTGATGCACTATAAAAAGAGAACTTACTTTCAAATACAAAATAAAGGGAGTCCTTTTTCAACAGTGCTTTGGGATTTGCCAGTTGGAATCTGAAGAGTAAATGCCAATACAATTTAATGTTATCTAAATGTTACATTTCTGGTCCAATATAAAAGAAAGGGGTGAGACAAATGTCCTTTTAGCAAGAGGAAGCAGTCAATGTTTATATAAGGCTAAAAGTTAGGCTGAATTAGCAAATATAGAAAGTAGAACACTGTAAGCAGCAGGAATGACAAATAACAAATTTTTGAAAACATCTGGTCATCGGTCCTGGAGCTCATGATTGACTAAATGATTAATAATGGAAAACATTTAGTTCACAGTTTGCATCTTCTCCCCACCCCCAACCTTTAAGATTTTATATGATTTGCATCCTACTCCAGCATATAAATTCAAGAATAATAGTAGTTTTCCTATCAACACTTTTTTTCTTTTTTTAGTATTTCATATTTTTCTCAACTTTAAATTTTCTAATTGCTATTTCATTAAGAATGGCCATAATTTACCCTCAGATTTTGGAGGCTTGTGAAGAGAGACAAATGTCAGGCTGATTGATGTCTTCTCCAAGAACCACATGTACCTGAGGGCAATTCTGAACTGCTGGCTGATAGCTTGTCAAGGGAATATTAGCTCATCATCTGTTTAGTATCAGGGGTTTCCATCACACATACATGATAATGCAGCATGGCAGATTTTGCCTTGATGCAAGGGGAAAGCTTTGTAAGCTTTAGAAATGTCAAGAGAGGTATGAAGTTCTTTCTCACTGATGTCTACAGTCTAAGGCTAGATGTTTCTGTCAGCAAAGTTGTAAACGAGAGTCTTTTGTCCCTGCGTGGATTACATTACCTGAGTTTCTACCTTAGTAAAATGAGATTAAACAATTCATTTTTTTTTATTGTTGTCGTTCTTTGGGTTACTAACCTAGCAGATTAAGAGAATTCTGCTGATAATTAGATTTCTGCAAAAGATTGGGTAAATTATGTCATGCTATTCTTGTGGAAGAGATGGACAGATGTGGGCTAAATCAGTGATTCTCACACTATCTTGGTCTCAAAACCTCTTTACATTCTTAAAAGTTATTGAGTATTCTTACCCTACCACCACCATCAGAGAGCTTTTGTTTTGGGGTGTTGTGTCTCTGAATACTTAAAACACCTATCTAATATTACTATAAATTTTTTTGATTTCTTGGAGCGCCCTGAAAGGCTTTCAGGAATCCCCAGACCACTCTTTCAGAACTTACTGGGATGAATATCAGTTGAATATCCCATTCATAACAGTTCAGAATTGGCTGAGCTGCCAGATCTCAAAAGACAGTCATTGATACCAGGTTGGTAGGAATGGTCCAGAAATCTCTGCTGGGCTCTTTATAATTAATATGTTTTAATCAAAGACTTGCATAAAGCTATCAATGGCATAATTATCAGATTTTCATTTGACAACAAACTGGAAGAGATAGTTAATATATTGAAGGAATTGAAAAGATTTTGATAAACTAGAATACCAGACCAAACCAAATATGATACCATTTATTACTGATAACTACATTTTTATACTTGGGTTCAAAAGTTCAATTTTTGAGCAAATAGGACCAGATAGCAACTTGTGAAAATATCTAGGGACTTTAGTGGACTAAAATCTCAAATTAACTGTGTGATATTGGCCAAAATGCTAATGTGACAATAGGCTACTTATATTAGGAGACCACCTTTTAGGAGAGGCACACTGTCCCGGGAATAAGGGGGTGATATTCCCCTGTCCTGGTCACACCCCACATGGAATCCTGTGTTCAGTCCTACATGAATGTCAGAAAAGGATGGCTTAGGATGGTGAAGAGCCTTTAGATCGGTCCATATGACAAAGATCTTGGGGTGCTTGGGCTGTGTAAAGTTAGGGTATCTGTGTGATATGTGCTTCTGAGGGAAAAAAAGTTTAGTCCCAAGTACCTGAAGGACATTAGTGATACGGGAAAGGCAACTTGGAGCAAGAGGCCATAATCAGGAGCAGTGGATGATGCAGAAAAGTAAATGAAAGCTAAGGATCATAGATTTAGAGGCAAAGGAGAGCTCCTCCTCAGGTGTACTCTCTTAATTTACAGATAAAGAATCTAAAGCACAGAGAGTGACTAGTGGGTGTTTGAGGCAAGATTTGGATCGAGGTCTTTGTATTCCAACTCCAATCAATGCCCTATCAACTTTTTAATCATTACAATTTTCCAAAAGTGGTTTTCCTCTAGAGCAGCAGTTCTTAAGTGAAATTTACTGATAGATCTCAGCAGGTCTGTGAACTTTCAAGAAACATTTTGATAACTCTTTTATATTACTGATTTCCCTTGCAATGCTAAGTGTCTTCTTTTAGGCAATTGCATTATTTTGAAACGATATTGATAATAATTGAAAAGGTCTCCAGGCTGCATCAGATTGCCAGAACAATTTATATTGATAAAAAGGGATAGGAACCTCTGTTCTGGAAGGCTGGCTCTCATTAAAGAAAGATCTTCATGCAAAAGCTAAGTGAAAACGGTCAGATACTTTATAATGTTGAATTCTGTTTGGGTATGGATCACTCTCTGGCTCCTATTCTACATAAGACCTTGTGCTGGGTGTTGGAGATACAAAGACAAAACAAAAAAGGGTCTCCAGGATGTTCTTCGGAGATCATTAAAAGTTTACCCAGCTAATTAGAGATAAGATCACTTGAAAGGGGAGAAAGCTCTGACAATGAGAAAGATCCTGGTGGAGCCGTAGCTTGTAACATGTGCTTTGAGATCCATTCTTCCAGTTGTGGGAGGACTTGAGAGTGATATGGAAGCTTCTGGCCCGTTAGCATCAGTGCCAGCTCCAGGGAAGCAGGCCAGTGCTCCATGCTGGGAAGCCTCTCTGACGCCATGGTATCTTCTTCTCCAGGTTAAATCAGCTGGATAGGCACTGCCAGTCCACTGCCCAACAGCTGGTTCTCCTCCTCAAGAAGCAGAACGAGCTTTTCATGGAGCGGCAGACTCTAACGGAAGAGGTGCAGAGTCTGAAATCCCAGGTACGCGCCCGCAGTCCCCACTCCAAAGGGCAGAAAGCATCCAGCGTGAGACTACCAGGGAAGAAGCCAACATAGAGCAGTTGCTGGGGGTTCTCCCTGCCCCCCAGTTCCCCTTCCTTGTTGCCTTGTTCTCCCTCCCTCCAGGCCAGTTCTCTCAGCTTTCTCCAAACCTTTTCTCTGTTACTCCAATCCCTACTGCCTTTGAAACCAAGCCAGTCTTCAAAGACCAAAGCATACTGCAAGCCTTGAGGGCCACCTAACCCTACACTGTGCCAGGCCCTGCAGGAATTATAGGAAATGTTTCAGACTTTAATAGTCCCTTACCCTCCAGGAGCTTACCACCTAATTAGATAGTCCCCTACCCTCTAGGATCTTGCAACCTAATTATAGTTCCTTCCCTCTAGGAGTTTACACCTAATTATACAGTCTCCTACCCTCCCAGAGCTTACCATCTAATTATAAAGTCCCCTACCCTTCCGGAGTTTACAAGCTAATCTTAGTCTCCTACCTTCAGGAGTTTATCACCTAATTATGGTCCCTTACCCTCCAGGAGTTTATCACTTAGTTATAGTTCCCTACTTTCTGGAGCTTACCATCTAATTAATAGTCCCCTACCCTCCAGGAGTTTACAACCTTATTATGGTTCCTTACCTCCTAGGAGTTTATCATTTAATTATAGTCCAATACCTTCTGGAGTTTACCCCTAATTATAGTCCCTTACTCTCCAGGAGTTTACAACCTAATTATATAGTCTCCTACCTTCCATGACCTTGCAACCTAAATATAATCCCCTACCCTCTTGGAGTTTACCACTTAATTATATAGTCCTCTACCCTAGGAGCTCACCAGCTAATGCTAGTCTCCTATACTCCAGAACCTTGCAACCTAATTTTAGTTCCTTCTCTCTAGGAGTTTATACCTAATTATATAGTCTCCTACCCTCCCGGAGCTTACCATCTAATTATAAAATTGCCTACCCTCCAGGACCTTGAAACCTAATTATATAGTCCCCTACCCTCTAGGATCTTGCAACCTAATTATAGTTCCTTCCCTCTAGGAGTTTACACCTAATTATACAGTCTCCTACCCTCCCAGAGCTTACCATCTAATTATAAAGTCCCCTACCCTTCCGGAGTTTACAAGCTAATCTTAGTCTCCTACCTTCAGGAGTTTATCACCTAATTATGGTCCCTTACCCTCCAGGAGTTTATCACTTAGTTATAGTTCCCTACTTTCTGGAGCTTACCATCTAATTAATAGTCCCCTACCCTCCAGGAGTTTACAACCTTATTATGGTTCCTTACCTCCTAGGAGTTTATCATTTAATTATAGTCCAATACCTTCTGGAGTTTACCCCTAATTATAGTCCCTTACTCTCCAGGAGTTTACAACCTAATTATATAGTCTCCTACCTTCCATGACCTTGCAACCTAAATATAATCCCCTACCCTCTTGGAGTTTACCACTTAATTATATAGTCCTCTACCCTAGGAGCTCACCAGCTAATGCTAGTCTCCTATACTCCAGAACCTTGCAACCTAATTTTAGTTCCTTCTCTCTAGGAGTTTATACCTAATTATATAGTCTCCTACCCTCCCGGAGCTTACCATCTAATTATAAAATTGCCTACCCTCCAGGACCTTGAAACCTAATTATATAGTCCCCCTACCCTCCAGGAGCTTATAACCTAATCTTAGTCTCCTACCTTCAGGACTTTACCACCTAATTATGGTCCCTTATCCTTCAGGAGTTTATCACTTAGTTTTAGATCCCTACCTTCTGGAGTTTACCACCTAATTATATAGTCCCCTACCCTCCAGGAATTTGCAACCTAATTATATAGTTCCTTACCTTCCAGGACCTTAAACCTAATTATAGTCCCCTACCCTCCAGGGGAGTTTACAGCTTAATTATATAGTCCACTACATTTCCAGAAATTTAACCCTTTACTTTCTTTTGAGGTAAATAGTGAAAAGGGGTATCCACATTTTACAGATTAGGAAACAGGCCAAGAGCAGGAAGCTACCAAGAGTCACACAATTAGTGCAAGAGCTGAGATCTGAACCCAGATCTTATTAAGTCCGTTCTCCTTCCTTTCTACCCCACTGAAACAACAGGACAGGGTTATCAGGTAGTATCATTAAAGCTTTAAATTTGGTGTTAAGGGAGAAGCTTGGTAATTGAAAAAGCAGGGATCTTAATAGGTGCAAGGCCTACATTGAAGTGTCTGGCAAAGGCATTGAATTTCCCTGTGTTTGTTTCATTATAGAAAACGGCTACAATCATCCGTCATTAACCTTATAAATTTGTTTTGGGAAAGGTGCTTTGTAAAACTTGTATGCTGTTTAAAAACGCTGATTACCAGAAGCTTTTGTTGAGTTTGGAAGAAGAGATCAGTGTCATTTTAAGAGGACAGAATCTCACTGAAATAAATAGTTTCTATGTTGGGACTTTTGGCCCTGTGCCTAGCACAGTGCTGAACACACTAAGCACTTAATGCTTGTTGATTGATATAAAATCAATCCTTGAACTATGTTCCACTTAATTTTAGTATCATAGATTTAGAGCTAGAGGGAACCTCAGAAGGCATCTAATCTAAACTCTTTGTTTTACTGATGAGGAAACTGAGGGCCACAGAATTAAAGTGACCTTTCCAGTGTCACAAAAGTGCTAAGTGAAAAATCCCAGGATTTAAATCTTCTTGTATTCTGTGCTTTTCTTGTTACCAGATGAAAATAGTATTTTGTATACTAGGGCTTTTGAAACTTTTTCCTCTCACAATCCCTGTTTATCTGAGAGATTTTTACATGACCCTGGATATACAGGTATAGAAATTAGGTATAGAAATCAAACATTTACTGATGATAAATCATAATTTCACAACCCCTACATTGTTACATGACTCCATGTAGAGGTCATGACCCACAGTTTAAGAAGTTTTGTTCTACACCACAGGTACTCAAGGAAATTTTTCGATTTGCCGATCTGGATTTGCTGGATCAAACCTCATTGGTTCATTCTACAATTACAGGCTCATCGAATATGTTGAGAAGTCTCCTGATTACATAGTGGGTTTTGGTGCTCTTTCCACATCACTGTATAACGGCAGACTATCACACATAATTAAAATGTTTCCCATCACTATACTCTTGAAGTACATGGACTGGTCCTTTTATAGATCGGAGGATTTGAAAAGACAAAAGGAAGAGGAGGGCAGGTGGAGGCCACAGCTTGAGTGAAGCTATGGGGTGGGAATAACAATAGCTCATTTTTACATGAAGTTTCATTGTTTAAGGTCTTTTCTTAAAATAACCTTGGGAAATATATAAACTGATGTATTTATTGTCCCTTATTTATTATTATTTTTATTATTAATGATATTATGGTTTAGTTATTATCCCTCAATTCACATTTGGGGAAATTGAGACTCAGAAAGGTGAAGGATACTTCAACCAAAAAAAAATGGCACATGATATCAGGATTTGAATCTGAGGCTTTGGACTCCCAAACCTATGCCAGGCTGTCTTGTGGCGTGTTCTTTTCAGAGTAGCTGTGCTTGTCACCCCATTAGAACTTTTTTTGAGGGTGATGAAGTCACCAATTGAAAGTCATTCTCATTTATTGAATAGGATTACATACAGGTTCTTATTAAACTCTCATCAAAGTAAGTAGATTTATATTATTAATCGGGACAACATAACTGAAAACTAACATGTCAACAGAACTCTTCCATCCTTTTAGGAACCAGAGACCTCCAGGGCACAGGGGTGATTCCCTCCCCTTTGTGATCCCCTCTTCTGGGGACTGTCTAATCTGTCCCAGGAAGTACAGCACAAAAGCCAGGAGTGCACAGACTTGGAAGTCCAGACACCTGAGTTCAAATACTGTCTGGTACATGTCACTTCTCCTCTCAACCTCAGGCTCATCTGTGAAAGTTAATCTCTCCATCCTAGCAACCATGCCCTCTCTAAATCTGTTGCTCTACTTTAATGGCTCTATCATTTCTTTTGTGGAGGAATCCCTTGGCTGGTGCAGTCCCACCTGTGCCCATTCTGCTTCTAGATCCTGCACAGAAGAGGCCCTTCCCTAGGAGCTGCAGGTGGTCTTCTGTATCTTTCCCCCTTTTATATAGAAGGCATGAAATGTTACAGAATTCCTCACTGACCTACTCCCCCAACCCCAAATCCCTCTGTGGGTGGAGAGCTAGTGACAAAGATGAAGGAGGAGAGAAAAAGGCACAGAACCAGGGCTAACAAGAATAAGAAAAAGCCTTCTCCTTTGATTCTGGCCCAATCAGCCATCATTCCTAGTGTCTTCCCCTAGGCCTGGAGGCAGGGAGGTTTCAGTTAACCTCAGGAGCCAGAGCTAGGCCCTATCTAGGATAATGTAGGGAAGGCTACCAGGTTGCGTGCACCATTGCAGGACTGGACACTTATCATCTCAAGACTAGGAGTACAGTTCCTAAAAACTCTTAGCTATTCTGCAGCTGAAAGGCCCATTCATACAAACAAATGGGGAGAGGCTCCACAGAAGCAAATTTTGGCCTCAAAAATCATTCTCTCAACTTGATCATGACAATAGGTGAGTTGCCTTTTAAGTCCCCTCTTACCTCCTGAGCACTGTCAGTTTTAAACGTAAAAATCATCTGTGCTTTAAGGACTTTTCTTAAGGTTGTAAGAATCTCCTAATTGCCCTGTGGACTGTGTGAGCTTCTCAGGAAGATGCAGCAGAAAAAACTAGCACATCCTCTGGAAGCAGCCAGCAGGGCTTTCTTCCCCTGCCTGAAGCAACAGAAGTGATTTGACCAGCTCGTGCTATCTGATACCAGCCCATCTGGCTCATCTCTAAAGAAACCTTTCAGATTCAGATATTACATTTGGAGTTATTTTAATAGGAACATGACAAAAGAAATTTGGGAGAGATAAATTTTGGCTTCGTGCTGTAGCAAACTTGAGCGTTCAAAGAGGAGGCAGCCATCCAGGTTTGAAAGCTCTCAGCTGAAGCCATAAACTGAAGGGCTGTTTGTCACCCAGGAATGGCACCAGACTTGACTCAGGCGGTGTCAGTGTGCTTCAACCTCTTGTGATGGATTTTTACAATTGAACAAGCTCGTTGAATTCTAGAGTGCAGAAGGGCTTCATGTTAGTGAAACTTCCAATGAACCATTTAAAACAGCTAAGACAGCTATTTAACATAAAACATATGACTGCACAGCACACACCATGTTGCTTTCTGGTATATTAAGATCCCCCTTTTTTTTTTCCTTGAAGGCAGGATGACAGCCCTGGAACAAGAAAGATACAGTCATTGTTATCAAGAATGTTGGCTTTTTATTTCTTTATTTTAACTGGGTGCACAGCTAAACTCTACACTCTTTGCAGCTAGTGAATAACGGAATTAAGATTTCAAGAGCATAATTTCGAAGGGAGACAGGAGAAAGAATTTGTGTGTGTGTGTGTGTGTGTGTGTGTGTGTGTGTGTGTATGTGTGTGTGTGTGTGTGTAAGGAGAATTATATTCTGGCTTCAGTGCTAGGGATGTGACTCTGTACAAATCACTGACTCAATTATCTTATCTGTAAATTGGGAATAATAACACTTTACAGAGTTACAGTATAGACCTGAAAGTTTTATGTCAATATGACGACAGTAATAACATCTTTTCTGTCCATGGTTGGATAGTCAGGTGAATTACATATCACTATCAGATGTCATATGATACTGCATCCACTTTCATTTAACTCAAGTAATTTATAATTTTTACATTTTAAAATTTCAGTTGAAATGTCATCTACAGCAAATGGCCCCTTTGATGTCACAGATGAGACTCTATAGTCTCTCTCTCTCTACATACCCTACCTTAGAGTAATGTGGGCTGGTGGCATATGACCATTAAAATACACACACACATATACAAACACCACTACACATTAAAAAGTAAAAAGCCAGAGGCTACATCCATATTTCTACGATAATTTGAAATATTTTGCCAATGTTATATTTTACTGGTAGTGTCCTGGTTGTCCACCTGGTCATTTCATTAGCAGACAAGTTTTCACCCAGAAACAAACTGAGATGTCTTTTGGCTATATAAAAATCTGCATCCTGTAGGCAAAGGATAATTGAACCAAATCTCTGTCCATCTCTACACCCAAGAATCCAGGTGTTTGTGTCACATGTCTCTGCTCTGAAATAGAGGTGCTGTCACTTGGATGGATTTAAGCTTTGGGTGCCAATGGGCCCTATAGCTATGGGTTTATACCACCAAAGTCTATAGCCTTTGTTGGATAGAATTTGGGCTCAGGAAGAGGAGAGTGATTTCTTTTTCTGCCCAGTGCAAAAGAGTAGAACTAGGCTATATTATCTTAAATTACTTCTGCTTAAATTCTGAAATGTGAACCATAATAAGATACCTAACAGAGAGAGACATTCAGAGACTTAACCACATCAGCAATATTTTTGGCAACGAGAATTTCCATATTTCCCTTCAGTGGTATTATTGAATGGCTAAGTAGCCTGTGAGGGCTGATCTGGTTCAATCCTGTGGGGCTTCTCATTACAGGAAGGGCTTTAGGATTTTCATCTTTGAGCACAAGATCTTACCTCCTCCAACAGAAATTTTAAATATCATAAAAAGGCCTGCGTTAGTTCTTGTAGGAGTTAACTGCAGCAATAATCAACCTATCTCTGGAAACATTCCAATATACTTACAAACCACTTTCTCTGTTTCCACTTCTTATATCACTACAAGCCTGAAATTGTTTCCTACCACTACAGTCTTACTATCTTTTCCTCTGAGCAAAATATGAACTGTCACAGCCTCTTATGACCTCTTAAGGAAGGTCGGTCTTTCTAGAATGGACAATATTTCTATCTTAAAATCTTCTATCCAGTACTTAAGTCCTGGAGCTGAGGAAGACTTTAGCAGCTGAGAGAGGAAAAGAGAGTCATCTGGAGAGTTTGACAGCAGGGAGCAGGGTCAGAGGTTTGTGACTCAAAGCCTGGAGGCTTTAACAGCTGGCCAGGAAGTAGGGAGCCAGCTGGTGGGGAGTTAAGGATCTTTTCATGGGGAGTTTGACATCTGGAAAAGCGGGGCGAGGGGGGGGGGACAGAAGTGATCTATACATTGATAGGATTTTTTTTTAATGTTTGCTTTTTAAAAATTTAATTTGGATATGGCTTTACTTATTTTGCTTTTTGCATTTTCTGGTAACCAAACAAATATCCCAGACAGGATATTTGATCCCATCTAAAGTGTTAATTCTAGGAAGTCATTCCCTTTTAAATCTCTTCAGCTTTAGTCATTTTTACAAGTTTTTATTGAAAGGATTCTGAAACTGTCTTAAAATAGTCACCTAAATTTGTGGTTTATAAATAGCCTTGACAATTACACGTGGCCACTTTGAAAATGATCCACATTATCTCACGCTAACAAACCAATCAATGGGCGATCCGAAAATTAACCAATGAAAGAAAAAAGAGAGACTTATTGGGGATGTTAACAATTTTAACAGGGTATAGGATTTAGATGATGGCACGTGAGGAAGCTATGGATAAGGAAACTCGGCTGAAGAGGTCCTGGCTAGAGAGAGTTATCACAAGCATTGGACACCTAGGCGATCACGGCTCAGCTTCTTTACACCACGCCACACTTAGATCGGCTTTCTTTTTAGGAGCCCTCAGCTCTACACCTTACTGCCTTAGAATCATCTTTCACAAAGTTAGCTACCTGCAGGACAGATGGTGCCTGAATATAACAGCAAATACGCTGAATAAACTCAAAAAAAAGCCTCCTCCTGAATCAAGATTTTTTGGAAAGAATTCCAAATAGATGAAAACAAACAATTTGATTTCAACCAAATTGTTGTTTTTTTGTTTTTATCCTGATTTTCACCCGAATTGTCAGTCTCAAAAATAAACACTGATACATTCCCAGAAAATATTTTTCAAATAAAAACTGACTCTGTTAAAGTTTGCCCTGATTCTTTCAAAACTGTGTACAAGACACTGTCAACCAAAGTGACTGTTGCATATTTTTTAAAATAAACTTGAACATATGCAGCTAAAATGTCATTAACTCCCTGCTGCCAGGGTGCTTTTGAAGGCAGAAATGAGACCCTTACACTGCATTTCAAATTTCAAGATCCTCTGACCTGCTGAGAAGTTGCCACACATATCTCAAATACTGTGCATTTTAGCAACTTTTTAAACTGGGGCTTTATGCATAATTAATATTGAAATGCACAGAGGCTTCCATTTAAGCCAAACCTGCTCTTCCTTTGACAGTTCATTTTGCCCAAGAGTGAGTAATTTCAAACCAAGCATCATGCAAGGAAAATGAATTTTATATTGCTTCAGATACATTTGTTCCATCTATTGCTTCCCAAGTCAGACATTACATTTTGCGATATAAATTCACAATCAAGATTTTAAAGGGAGCTAAATATTTTAATCCAATTAGACAAGTGAACAAAACACTGAATATTACATGTAGCGAGATAAGTGGTTCTTGCCTTTAAAAGACTGCAATTCCATCACATTACAACCCCAAATGTCAACGTTGCCTTTATTTTTAACGCTTTCAAACATGAGGCAGCCAGAGGCACCACTCTGCTGTCAGAGACACTGTCTAGCCCTCGGGAGCTCTGAAAATCTATTTACCATGGAAACGTGGTTCATATAACAACACAGACACCTGCCCGTGTGCCGAGAAAGTTCTCGTGACTTCTGTGATTCAAGGAAGCCTGCAAGACTCCAGACTCGGGATGCTACCAGCTGCTGGAGGAGCCCTCTTCAGCTGGCACATACTGTGAGACGCAAAGGTAGCGGAACATCCATCAATAAATGTGATCCGCCTCTCCTCTGCAAAGGCTGTGCGGCCTTCTGATCCGCGCTGCCTGGATTTCCATTCCCATAGCATATAAACCAAGAGAAGTGGACTATGATCTCTCTCTGGCTTTGAGCTGTGATCGAAAGCACAAAGTCTTCGGTCAAGGTGCTATATTACAAGGGCCAAAAAAAGACCAATCTTCTGTTTATGTGCAAGGAAATCTTTTCATTCCCTGGTAATTGCAATTCTCTGCCTGCTGCAGATCTGTAATTCCTTGGATATAAAGAGCCCAGTCTCAGGTCTTGAAGACGTGGCACATGAGATGCCTTCTTTCTAGCAGAAGCTTTCATTGGTGCAGCGGATTGTAATGGAATGGATGGTGACTGCTAAGGAAGGTGCAGAAGGCTCTGTGTCCTCCCTTCCCCAGGCAGCTGCTGCCCTCGGGGGACATACAGTGGCAATGGGAGAACACCAAAGATCATCTCTGGTACTCTGGACTCAAGTCGGGAGGTAGATTGAGCAAGATTCTCTGCACAAAAGCACCCAGATTTTTATGTTTTTGAACTGGGAAAACAGAACTCTTAAGGATACATTTTAGCCAAGATTTGAGGATGACCTGAGTCCACTTTGACAATGGCCAGTTGAGTTCTTTTTACCAACTATTTATAAAATACAACAATTGGGATTATGAAGCTTCTAAGATTAGAAGCCAAGAGGAGCCAAGAGGTTGAGATGAGATGAGAGAAGATGGCATTCCAGGCTTGGGGGCAGCCAGAGAAACTGCTACAAGAATATCCTGTTTATGCCACAGCAAGGGCGGGGCCAGGATCACTGGATAGGAGAATATGGGAGTGGGAGGCTGGGCAGGAGCTTGACTCTGGATGCCTCAGAGAGAGAAGATTCTCCTTTTGATTCTGGAGGTGATTGACTGATGGGGAATCAGTGGGAGGGGATGACATGATTGGAAAATCATTTTAGCAGCTAAATTGAGCATGAACTGAAATGGAGAGAAGCTTGTGGCAGGCAGACCACAATATCGGGCTATTGGGATAGTCTATATGGGAGGTGATGAGGACATTGTAGCAAAGTAAGGGAGAAGGGGATGTGCGAGAGGGATTTCGCAACAGTGAAATCAGTCTCAGCAACAGTTTGGATACAAAGTGATTTGAGGACATTCCCTGGACTGTGAGCCTGCAGGACTGAGAGGATGGAGTGGGAATGAGGGGGAAAGACGGTGAGTTTGGTTTTGGACCTGTTGTGTTTAAGAAGTCTATTGGACCTCCAGTTTGAGCTGGAAGGCACTTAGAGAAAACATAAAACTGGAGGTCAGTGGAAAAGTGAATGGAAAGGATAGTCAGCTGCATAAAGATAATCAAATCTTGGAAGCTGATGAGATCAAGTGAATTAGTATGGAGGGAGAAGAGGAGGAGCCAAAGGAGAAAGCCTTTGGGACATGGGTGGGCACGATCCGGATAATCACACAGCTGTGGAGGCTGAGGAGAGAGGTCTGGCAGGGAGGAGGTCGGAGAGAAAGGAGTGTGCCAAAAGCCCCAAAAGAGAGTATCAAGGAGAGATACAGAGAAGATTGCAGAGGTCATAAAGGATGAAGACTGAGAAATGCCACGGCAACTAAGAGATTGTTGGAACATCAAAGAGAGTGCTTTGGGAGGAATTATAAGATCACAAGTCACACTGCAGGGCTGAAGGGAGAGGAGAGGAAGCCGAAGCACTTATTGTGCATGTTCTCCTCAAGTTCAGCCACAAAGGGCAGAAGACATATGAGTACTTGTGGGAATGGAAGGATCAAATAGGATTTGGGGGGTAGGCAGAAGATAGACATAGGTGCATTTGTAGACAGTAGAGAAGGAGCCAGTATACAGAAGAGACTGAAAATAAGTGAGAATTGATTCTCTGAACCCCAACTGAAGAATGTATTTTTCTTGCTTTTTTGTGACATGACTACTGTGGGAATATTCTGCATGACTTCAGTGGGCCATAGAAGGAAGGGTAGAAGGAGGAAGCCTATGTAGAACTAAAAATAAAATAAAAAGCATTTTTAAAAAGATAAGTCAGAGAGTGGGGAAGACAGAGGAAGAATCTTATGAGATGGGATGGAATGGGATTGCTTGTGCAGGTAGAGAGGTTTGCCTTGGCAAGAAGTATTTGTGACCCACCACTTTGGGTGGGGGGGTGAAGGAAGATATAGTGGGAGAGGCATCTGGTAGATGGGAGGTGAGAAGGAAAAGCAAAGAATGCCCATGAATGGCCTCATCTTTTATTTCCTACAGCATGTGGAGCAGGGTTCCCAAATGAGAGGGACAGGGCAATGAGAACCATGGGATGTTTGCGAAGGCACAGAGAGGAAGTTTGGGAAAGCTGCCGAACAGAGTGGGGCAGGGAGCAGACAGGGGAGAAGATCTGCCTTGTAATCATGAGGGTCTAGCTGAGACTGTGTAGCAGGACCATTAAAAGACTTTTTTCTTCACTTTTGTTGGGCAGCACGCGTGCAGGAATGGAAGTGGCCAACGAGGCTGAGGTTGTGCAGGCCACAACAAACAACACGATGGGGGTGCAAAGGCTCCAGACAAGGGGATAGTGTAGAATCAAGCCAGTTCACAAAGGGGTTGGGTCGGAAAAAAGGCAGGGGTGATTGCCTGGAAGAGAAGTGAGGGCCTAAGGAATTGGCAGTTACAGACAAAACTACGGTTTTATGCGAAGGCAGAAGAGGAGGTGGGTCGGAAACCAACACACAGACTATGGTCAGATAGGAGGACTTCAGACTTCTTGAACATGAAGGCGGTGTGTCTTGGGGTGACTGAAGTAAGATCAAAGGGACTGTGGCTGGGGTGGGGGGGAAGAGTGAGGTTAGTAGACCGTGAAAAGGGAGGTGGTTGAGGAACTGAATGATACGGGTGTTTGTTAGAGGGAAGTGTCACTGTGTGCTCTGAAGCCTCCAAATCAATCTGAGGGTAGGAGTTGGGGAGGAGACAAAGGTTGTGAGCCAGATACAGCACTCCTTGAAGGAAGGGGGTCCGTCCTGGAGACGGACTGTATGGCCCTCAAAGGAGGAGAGGTTCCTGAAGGAGGGAGGTGGCCCTGCCTCCCTCACCTGTGAGCCAAGGGGAATGAATTAAAGTGCAACCAGCACCCCGGTGACCAGGGAGGCGGTGAATCAGCAGGAAGGCAGCAGGAAGCAGTCTCGCTGATTGCTGGAGGGCAGGAGTGGAAAGATTTAAGATGGTAAACTGGCACTCCAGAGGATACACTGGAAGTGGCACAAAGTGTTTGTTTGGGACTTTGGGGTGGGAAAGATGAGGGGAGAGAAATAATCTGGTTTTGAGGAATGGAGAACAGGATTTAGATGATAGCCAACAAACAGGCATTCCTAATCCCCAGGACATGCTCTATGCTCTTAGGAGCATGTCCAGGAGTGGGTATGTATGCATTCATTAGGGGAAGCTGGAGATAAGGCAAGAGACTGAGACATGCTGTACAAAATGGAAGGCCCCTGTCTCTCCCCTCTCTTTCCTTATGAAGTCTGGGGAATAGGAGATGGAGCAGCAGGAGACAGAAGCTGTACTGCAGGACCCAGACATTTTGCTCTCCTATCACTTTCCTCGTCAAGAGCGGAAAGGTCATTCATTAAGCCTGACCTCTCTTCTCTGTACCAGAGGCTGGAGATCAGGGAGCCCAGTATAGATGGAAATCCGTTCAACAGACGGACAGCTGGGGGGTGAATTTACCACCAGGGCAGTACTAGAGTAGACACTGCCTGCTATGGAATCCTCACTCTCTAAAAGATGGTAACAACTTGCTAGGCGCAGAGAGAACAAGATTTATTTTGTTTGTTTTTCTGTTCTTACTGTCTTCAGTCACATTGCTGTAAAGCAGCAAAGAGGTCTGAAAGTTCCTAGATATAACTAATGCCAACCCTCCAAAATCCATGTACCCTTTTCTCTGATAGGAAGACCAGAAACTAATTAATTAGCTTGTGATAATTGCAACAGTACAGTGGACAGTAGTAGATTTCTAGAAATCATCATCCTGGACATAATTCTCTGACATGACAATAGCTTACAGAAGAAAACGCTTCAGTGATCTGAAAAATACTTTTATATCTATCTCTTTTCCTATTTGATCCTTCTTATAGCACACCTAGATGCTCTTATTAGTCCCATTTTATAGATGAGGAAACTGAGACTTACCTAGGGCTACAGAGTTAGTAAATTCCTAAGTCAGCAACTGAACCTTGGTGCAAAAGATAATGAGTTTTGTCAGACAGACGTGGAATTCTGTGTCCCTAAGGTAAGGTGAGATCCATGACCTTATTCTCTTATTCTCTTCTAAAAACCCAACATATTGGGAGGAATCTTTAAATAGGGAATTAAGTACATCACTCTGCAGATTAGTTTATATCAAATAAAATAGGGTCTGCCTTAAAAAGTAGACATTTGCCCAAGAAGATACTAGGCTAGAGACTTCATTTTCTAAGGGGCTCCAGTAGCGTTTTACCAATGTGGAAGGTCATCTGAATGCTGGCACAGAATGAGACACATGATGATAAATCTCTAGAGCCCTGCTGGAGTCAAGTAATAGAATTTTCTTTTAACTTTTTTATGAAGGTCCTTTTCATTCTTTTTATTTAAAAAAAATTTATTTAAAAATCCTGCTATTTGATGTGCCTTGCCTTCTGTTATTCAGCTATCAATCACTGTTCCTGATGAAAAAAATGTCTTCCCTATTCTCTTATCTCTAAAGAGAATATTGAAAATTGAATCAATTCCTGGTTCAACACTTTCCTCATTCAGTCAACTAACCTAGTCGGTTTACCAGGAAAAAAAATACATAGTCCAAGACTAAACCATGGGATCGCTTTATAAAGCTTTCTTATCAGGGAGCTCCATGGAAAGACTGAGGCTGGGAGTTGTTACAACCATGTAGCTTGTGTTTGCCATAATAAATAAAATAACTTTTCATGCCTGCACTTTGAGTTGTAGAAAAATACTTCTTATAGACTGAGTGGAGTAGCACCTCACCCCACATAACAACAGAACTGAGAAATGACTGTCAGCAGGCACATGAGAGACTGACAGTAGTGAGCGCTCTGCTGAGACCACAGGCCTTGCCTTTGCAGAGAAGAAAAAAGGAAACCAAGAAACCACACAGAGAGAGCCCTCTTCTGGCTTTCATTTATGGGGCCACTTTTTTTCTTTTTAATTTTTCCCAGCAAGATATTTAATGGAACTTAATAGATTACTAAAGAAATATTTTTAATCTCATTAGTATTGAGCATATTATTTCTAAATTGAGCTACCAAATACACAAACTATTAGAATTGTTTGGAAGAGGACATCCAAACCTATCAGTGACAAACAACAAAAATAGAGTTCTTAACAACTCTAGAAATATTGTTGCAGTTTTTCATTGGTTTCTGCCTCCTACATTTGACTAAGCTTACCTGGGAGTTGATCCTTGTGTATTTTCCTAGCACAGAAAGATGAAGAAAAAGCTACTGGGCTCAGAGCCTCAACAGAGGCCATCAGGCTTATCCACCAGACAAGTTTTCCTTTAATCATCTAATGTATGGATGCGACTGTAGCCCATGCTCACACACCTTTCAACTTTTCCTCTCAAATTTCTCATAGCCCTTTGCCCACCTCTCTTTTACCTCATCTTTTATATCAGTTACGTGTCTATATATCTTTTTCTTCTATAAGATTTCAAGCTCCTTGAGAACGGAATCAGTTATTCCTTGTCTTTGGTCTTTGTATAATATAGATGACTGCCTTTTCATATATAGTAGGTTTTGATATATTGTCTTAAATTGAAACAAACACATAAATAATAATACAACACATATGTATTCAGGCTGTAAAATATGTCCTCTCCCCTAAATGAAATGAAAGTTAATATTATCAATTAATATATGAAAAGCAATATCCCTAGGAAGTTAGTTTTCATGATCTTTGGTTCACAAATATTGAGCTAAATTCTAAATCTTTAACTGCTTGCTTGATTTTGGAATCTCCCAATAAGTGAGCATTGCTTAATAAAATGGCATTGGTTCCACATCTGCGATGTTGCCTGGGGTATTGACTTGATCCAGTATATAAAATGCTCATGCAGAGAAATGCAACCCATCTTTCACCGCAAATGATTTATTCCCACTTTAATTGTGGAGCACAGACAATCCCGGCTGCAGTGCAATACTTTACCCCCGACTTAACCCTTTTTCTTCAACTGTGCATTCTTCTTAGGAACTATTACTAAAGGTTTTGAGGGTTATTTCCCCCACAGTGCTTTTCACCTAATGTTTACTGAATGTTTTTTGAATGAATTGACAATATTTGTCGGTGGTCCCCTCTACAGTATTAACTCTAGGCCACGGCACACTTGGGAATACCTTGTATATAACCCATCCATATCAGCAAAGACAGTCAAACATTAAGCCCTTTCAATGGAACTAAGCTTGTTTTCAGTAGGGTTAAAAAAATCTTTTGAAACGGATCTTGTTATTTTAAGCCCATGGAAGGGAATTGCGTGGTGTACTGTTTGATGCTAAAGGTACAATATGCACAAAAGTCCTCTCCTAGGACACAGGAAAGGTTTCCATGTGAATTTTATCAAAGTCAATGCAAATGCATAGAGACCCAGTTTGAAAGTTAAGGGAGAGATTCTGTCAGTCAATGTGGTTAGCTGCACACACCTCATGTCCTGTTTTTCTCCAGTTAACTGTCTTCTGTACGGTCTGAACAGTTTTCGGTAAACAGGTCTAGTACAAACCAACCAGAGTCTTCATTCCTGGAAAGGGGAAGCAGCTAAGATTGGACCTGGTCCCACTCCCAGAACACGCTGATTTATGTGGTGCACAAACACTTCCAGAACACAGGTTGTTTTTCAGGTTTGGAGCATTAAAAATAGTTTAGTTTGTACTCGGATGGAGTGAAGTCTTTGATCTGCAGACAGAGCAAGGTCAAGGGGAAGCATAAACCTTTGAGATAGCATTTGTTTATATACTATTTCCACTTTTAACTTCTGAAATTTACTTTCTGATAATTTAACTGCAGGAAAAGGTGATTACACCAGGAAGTTGAGTCACAAGGCAATTAACAGAACACAAGCCATTTAAACTAACTTTGGTTATTGTTTGTCTTCCAGTTGCTGAGCGCACCACAATCTAATTGCAGACCTGGATGAAACAGAAATAAATCGTTTGCAAAGAGATGTTTCTATTCATCTGTTTTGTGTCTCCCCATGCTGCGATGCATCCCGAAGCTGTCCGTGCCGTGCCTCTCGCCAGACTCCAAGGGAGCCAGGGTCGGGTCAGTTTCCTAGAATGCTTCCTACAGTGCGGATGGACTGAAACTGAAGTCTGCCATTGGCTAAAAAGCGTGTGCTCCGCATGGGCCGATCAGCTCTGGGCACTGCTCTGAAGCTACTTTTGTAATGATCGCTTGTATACTCTTAGGATGTGGGTGAAATTCAATAAAATCGACCTTTTTTCAGCCTCTAGTTCTAATGTTACCTTTTTACCTATGGTGACTGACAGACACCAAACTGAAAAAAAAAATTACACATTTCAAAGAAGTGATATTGTAAAAAACAACAATTTACTTCCCATCTCTCCATTCTTCTGCCTCCTTTCTTTGTAGTATAGCCTAGATTTTCCCACTTGCTACTCTTGTTCAACATCTTAGAAAACTCTGTATCCAATAATAATAATAAAATTTTAATAATTTAATAATAATAATGATAATAGTGTTGATCAGTGCACTCCTATGAGACCTTAGAGAGCAATCTGCACAAACATGGTCTGTTAGTCACAGGACACAGAGTTTAGAAGATTATAGAGTTCATCACAGGATTAGTGCTGAAAGCATGTAGACAACTATTCCTTTTTCAAATGTGGCAATTCAGGCCAAAGAGATTAAGTGATTCAGTCCAATATTAGGTATATTAATAGAAATTTTTGTTACTGGAGACTCAATATTTCAGACGTTTTGAGATGAAAAAAGTGTCAGGTGGAGAAACAGTTAGATCGGAAAAGCCCTTCCATTTCACAGCTGAGGAATTGGAGCCCAGTGATGAGAGATGACTTACCTGAGGTGACACGAATTAACTGGCAGAGCCAGAATTTAAACATGGGTTTTCCAACTTCAAATCCAGCACTTTTTCTTCTTTTAAATAAAGCATCTAAGTGCAACACAGGAAAACAAGGCTAGAACTGATGACTCTCATTCATTCTTTTTCAGACCCCTAATCCTTGATCAGTAATTTTTAAAAACTTTGGTCATAATGCAATAAGGAAATGTTTAGCCAAAAATAGATCCATATCAGGTTTGGAGACAGTGACTTAAACATGTCCTGAGAATATCTGACTGTGTGTTTTTAGATGTCAAAGCCATGCTCCATCCTGAGAAACCCTTTTGAGATGGTCCTGTGAAATATCAATTATTCTTAATTTTACTCTTAACAACATAGTTTTAAAAAGTCATTTTAAATATCTTCTTTTAATAGAATTTTAAGACATTTGTATTTTGGTCTGCTGAAATATCAACTCCAGAGGTTCCAAGAAAGCAGATATAAGAATATCTTTGCATCTGATCCGCTAATATGTAATCCTTCAACTCTTGAATGTTACTGGCCCCACAGTCTATGCTTTTTTGTGGCCCAGTCACAATATTGATGTTAATTTACTTGTTCAACATATGAGATAATGCTAGAAACAGTCAGGTGGAAGATTATAGATCTCTTAGAGTCACCTTCCAGGATTCTACATGTGAACTGGAACATATGAATGCTGACTTACATACAAATCTGTCATCTGTCAAGCCTTTAAACATCCAATAAAAAGTGAAAACCAAGAACATTCTCAAAGATACAAAGCTGGCACGATACTCTACATAGGAATGTGGAGACCAAAATTTTGGAAATCATGGAATGGGATGAGTTCCTTAACGAGAACACTCTGCCCCACAGTCCTTAAACAGGGCTGGCTACGTGATTATCACTGCAGAAAGAATATGTTCTTCACTTCTATTTATCTTTCCTAAGTGCAACCCATACTGAAAAACAAAGTAAAAGAATGCAATTGCTCCAATGAAATAAAATAGTTCTTTTTTTTGGGGGGGTGGGGGTTAATTTACATCTGAATTTCATGTCTTCCTATCACACTTCTATTACAGAGAAGCCTCATCTTCAGTGGTTAATATTATAACTGTAAAAAAAAAATGTTCTTTTGCAGAAAAATATCCACTTTGACCTTTCAGAAATGACAGACAACAGCCAATAATAATAAACAGAGAAGTAGCAGATTGACATAGTGCTTTATTTAAGCTGTCTGTACGAAGGAAAATAATGTGCATCCCTATCATATACGTGTAAAAATACTAAGGATGTACAGTGTACAAAAACAGTTTCTTGTAGTTATTTCACATCCTTGTGGGTCATATACTTAAGGAAATAAACAGTTTAAGTATGACCGACAGTAAGAGTAATACAGTTCCTTGGGTTCATAGTCACGTCTGCTTAAAATCCTTAACCAGATGACTAGATCTTGCACAGATCTAATGAAAGAACTAGCAAGGTCAAGAAATGTCACAAACTCTAAAGCTACAGGGAGGTAATTCAATTACCAATTTAGAGGTGTCATTTATGGTTGTTTATTTATTTATTTAAATAAATACTTTACAGTTCATGCTTGCCTGTAATGCACTACCAGGAGCAAGATAAGGAAATTCTACTGTAGACAGTACAAACAGTAGCAGCAAAGTGTGTACATTGAGGTGTAATAGATAGACCCTGCAGTTAGTAAGGAAGGACCTTACTTGTGTACTCTAGGAGAAGCACAATGGCCCCTGCAAGAAGAGTCAGCTTTAAGAAGCTAGAAACCAGGGGTGGGAAATGGAAAACAATACTGGAATAATGTTCTTTAAGCAACAGGAATGTGTTGGAAGATGCAGTTAGTGTAGAACGCAAAGCTGTGTGCAAATCTGCCTCCAGTTCCAACAGAAAGAGCCGACTTCCTCAAAGATGGCTGCGGTACAAGAGGGCACTCTCAAGTGACAGTCAGTACACTGGAGTCAAGCACATCTGAAATATCCCATGACTGAAGAGTTCCAGGTCCCAAAGCCTTTGCACCTGCCAGAATTCTAAAACTACAATTGTGAGCAAATACAAGTCCCCCCCGATCTCTTTTCAACATTGTAATTTTGTCTTTATTTTCATCCTTTTTTCCCAGCTTACATGATTTGGGGCACAAAATCAGAGATTCCCAAACTCTAACAGAGTGATTTTCTGTTTGTCCTGAATAAGTCATCCGTTTTCTTGAAAGCAATGTTTTTTCAAATTCAACCTGAAATAGCTTTCCAATATTTCATCAAACTCAAATGCAAACTTTACTATGCGATTATAGAAGCAGAGTGGCTAAGCACAGGGTTCAGAGAACCACAGGCTGTTGCTGGAGACTAAGAGCCAGCTGGGAGAAGCTGATGGCCTGGGGCTCAGTCAGAGCCAGTCATTAATCTTTAGGAAGTGTCCTGTGCCAAGGTCGTGAAGAACACTTATCTCAAGATTTAAAAATAAAAAAGGAAACAGAAAAAAACAAAACTAGTGGATGTGCCTTGCATATGGGCGACAGGCTTTCTGTTGGTCCACAGAGGGCATTTCAAAGGAGCAAATGCTCAGGATGGTCAGTCAGCCAGGGCCCAGCTCTCATGTCCTCGGCTCATCTGATACTTTCCAATGAATGCAAAACAACTTATGGGATGTGCTCACTATTCCTACTTTCTTTTCCAAAGATGAAAACTCAATAATACATCACCAGGTAAAAAGATGAAATCCCTAAGTATAAGCAAAAGTGAGATATCCCTTGCTTAAATTGACCACTTAATATTAAATATGAACTTCACTCAGAAATACGAAAAATTAGAATAAAGTCTATATCTGAATGTGTCTTAGCTGCCTTAGTAAAATGCCCTTTATCCCCCTTGTCAGCCCCAGTGTAGCCACTGCCAGCAGTGGTCTCACATTAAATCTGCACTTTCAGCATCAAGCAGCTAAGACATCTGCATATGAATATTATTTTTCCTATCTAAAAGTCACTTGCTCTTTCATACACACAATCATAATACTACATAATGCTGCCATTTGTCACTGTGGGAGCTGCTAACATTGTGAAACCAGAATACTTCAATGATAATCCTATGGAGCAAGGATTTCCTTCTACTGGTAGTAAAAGCAGCCTTCTGGCCCTGTAGGCTTTATAGGCTACTGTGGAAAACTTCAGCTCCTAGCACCAGAGGGTTTAAATCTGAAGATCATTAATAAAAGAGAAAGATGAGGTTTGCATACATGCCCCATTCAGTAAGAAGTGTTGGGATTTGGGGACATGAGTATATACAGAAAAGAAAACTTGGAGGTGCTCTTTTTTTTTTTTCCCTGATGACAATTCAGTGATCAATGTACCATGATCTGCCCAGACACGCCGGGCTCTCTTACTTGGTACATGCCCGCGCTGCTGTCTTCAATCCGCCCTCTTCACGTTCAGTACGCCAAGTAAAGTGCTTCTCTCCTCCTCACTCTGGTGTCAAACCACTTGCAAGCGTTTCCTTCGCCCCAAAGAGACCGTCACTTCTATTCTGCTGCCTGGCTTTTGTAATACATTAATTCTCAAAGGAGCAAAAACATTGGTTTGTTTTGTTAACTCCCTGGTACTGGTGATTGGGCTCTCTCCATTGACAGCACCAAGGCGGTTAAATGACAATCTGTCTTCCCCTGAAGCCAAATTCTATGCAGCGTATACAATTTCAGAGCCTTGTCAAAATGTCCACATAGGAGAAAAAAGTGCATGATTCTCATCAGCTTGTACATTCCTTTGCATGTAGGACAAACTAAACTGCTTTAAGCCTAATCTATGTAAGTTGCAGCTGTATCTGCTAGGAGGACACACGCAATCTTCATCACTAAAAAAATAAATACTACTGCAATATAAACAAAACCAACCCCAAAGGACATTCAAAGATCTTAATATTTGTGAAAAGATAATTCACATAAAACAAAGTAAAAGTAAAAACATGGAAGGCAAACACCTGTTTCTCTTGGTGCACAAGTTTTGGTGAAAAGCAGGATCCCTACGCCTATCTACATTCTTTAGCCATCAGGAGTGATGTACATCAAGAAGGAAAAAAATTTAAAATACCAAGCACATGGAAAAATGCTCTCTGGTGCAAATCATTTCATTAAACCTTTCAAGGGACTTTAACAATGCTGAGTTTATGACGCCTTCATCCCTTGGCTGTGTGATGCTTATTTGTCCATGATTGCACATGAAATCTGGAAGCCTAAGTGTGACACTGGGCAACTCTAGCCCCTCTACTTCTTCAGCAGTAGCCAATGAGGAATTTACATCTATCTATCTATCTATCTATCTACCTATGTGTGTGTGTGTGTGTTGTATATGTATGTGTGTATATATATATATACATATATTTGCATATATGTATATATAGCAACAGTTAAATCCTTTGCTCAAATGCTTTCCAAATGAATTCCAGCCAGATGTTAATGACATATACCTGCTTCAATTACTTATATGCCCTAATCCAAGCTTTGCACAAGCACATCACCACCTTCTCCAAATTGCTTATTTGGACCAGCACAAACAGATGCAAGAAAACATTAGGAACTAAGTCTTCTTAGTCTACTTGATATTCTGATCACCTGTTAGAAAGTTAAGAAATGCATCTAGAACCAATTTATCTCTTTTTTAACCTCTGAGGTGAGGGAGAAACCAAAGATGACAACAGGTGCACAGACGTACAACGGAGGACTCATGACTTCCAAAGATTGCAGAATTACTTCTTAGAGTTGCTATAATAGTGAGACGGTAGCAGCAATAGCATGAGACCTTAAGACTGAGATAAAAGTTCATGCAAAAACAAAAAGGCAAGTGTGTCTGTGTCTCTGTGTGTGCGTGCCTGTGTGTGACAGGGGATGGGGCGGGGGGGGGGGGGTGAAGGGGGGGGGGTCTCGCTGGGTTGGGGATGACGTCTGAAAGTGCTCCTGCTATCTCAGCGAATGGCTAGGACTGGTGGTGATGCCCAGGAATCACTGTTGGTAAGAGACCTAGGATGTCAGTGGTGCAGCAGAACTCAAGAGGATTATTCTCGTCCACTTGCTGAGTAGGAAAACTGTGGGAAATGTGGCCGTCTCTCATTGTCCATGCAGTCCATACCATCCTCATCATCTGTGGGGATGAAATAACACTTTGAACTTCACATTAATTTTTCAACAAAAACTCTCTTTACCTCAAGGATTATGTTTTCCCTGATACCCACAAAAGAGGGATCAAGTTCCAACCCACATAGTTACGTACACTTGTGCTCTTCATTAAATTACAACTGGACTTTTTTAAGGATTACTTTTTCTTTTCCCCCACAACCTTAGAGCCTCTAACTAAATAGCATCTTATTATGATGATCAACATACAGTAAAGATTAAATATTACTCATGAGGCAAGTAAACTGCAATAGGAAGAGATAACTATATTGATAATCTACAAGATGACTAAAAAGTAGTGTTTCCATTTAAAATGTCCTTCATATTCAGTATTTGTTGTTTCTATTAATATAACAATTTATTATTACTATTAATTACTATTATTTTTATTCCTATTTTAAAGATATTCAGGGATTTGCTCTCACTTCTTTCTTCCATAAAAGTTTAGTGATTCTTAACTTTTAAAAAAAAATTTATAGCATTAAATTAAATTAAATCTTACCTCTATCCTTAAAGCACATTTCATTTTATTCTTTCTGCTGTATAAGTAGAAGAATTAGCCATAATTGTCTATTCAATATAGTGAGTCCCAATTCTTTGAATATACCCAGTTCATTTAAGGGATACTTCATTCTCCCACCCTCTTCTTGTCTTGGCCATTTCATTGCCTCTCTTTAAAATATCAGGAAAAACAGAGTAAGAGACACATTTTAGGCCACTTCATAATATGCTTGCATCATGTCTACAAATGTGACATTTAATAGCCTTGCTATAGAAAAAAAGAATGCTTTATACTCTCTTAAAACATAGAAAAGAGAAGCTTCTGTTTTTATAAAGCCTCAATTTTTCTGTTTCTTCTTTTTTATTCTCAATCCAGAAGATCCAAAAAATGGTGACACTATCTACAGTTGGGTGTCTACAATGCACCCAAAGCACAGCTATCAAGCGGTAATCAAGAAATTAACAAACACTTGTTGGGGACCTACTGATGCCCATCTCTTCCTCCTGTGAAGGCACATTCTTTCCTTCTTTCTGTGTCTCAGTTTCTCTCTCAGAGAGGAGGAGCATCTCATCAGAGAAGCTCTGCACAAGCTTGCACCGCCTCCACATCATGTGTGTTATCTAACAGTAAATGTCTAGGGCAAGGAGGGATGTAATGAAGCATCCAGAACTGAGCCCACACAACAACATATTATAAGCCAAATGGGTACAATGCTAGTAATAAAGGTAGTGGATGAACACAAGAAGAAGGAGAATCCATTCCTGATTGTTTTGGGATACCAAGTCCTCATTAAGCATTGAGTAGGCCTGATAGGGTAGTAACACAATAGTACTTTGTTCACGAATGCTCCAAGTCTTGGGGCTACATTTCTTAGTACTACTAGGGTCCTAGGGCAGGACTCAGTTTCCTTCTATCTAATGCCTATGCCATTAGCATCTATCTGCTTTCCTAGAAGTAATCCACTTTTATTTTCTGTAGATTATTTTATTTGGGGAAATGTTGTTTTCTTATCAGATGGTTCATTACCAAGAAAACTATATAACAAACATATCTTATTAGTTGTTGGATTTCACAGGACTCACTGTCTCATGAGAGGTAGGGAATAATATCTATTGAGACACAATGTATAAAATTCTTCATTCTATAAAGACACAGAAGCCGAAATCCCTGCTATCTTTATAACATGAGTCAATTGTATTTTTAAAAAAGTTTTTCCACATAAACAGCTCTGTTTTGCTGAGAAATTTCAAGCACTCTCAAGATGTAGAAAATCTGGTGTAATTTGAACTCTCATCGTCAAAAAGAAGCACAAACAGGCCATAATCTTATTAGGCCTCCATAGAAAGCCTCCTTAGAGTTCCCTCTGATGAGGGGACAGGAAGAGTCCTGCATTTAGTGTATAAACCCCATCTAGCTTCTTCTTCTGAAGATCCAAATCACTGCCAACAGGGTTCTATGTTACTTATGAATTCAGAGAAGGCAACTATCTTGTCCTCATAAAAATATTTTTCTAATTAAGAAAATCCACATGCTACATTATCTGTGGCATCTTCAGCCACTGGGATACCAGGCTTCCTACTGATGTCACACGGCTGTGATTTCTTAGCATTTTATCCCTTTGCTCACCTTCCATTGGGCATCCCTGCAGTGAGGGATAATGCAAAAACATAAAAAGAGCCCTCAAGAGAAGCTGGAGCCAGGAAAAGGTCCCTCAGCCCTGGCAAGACATTAATTACTGTACTAATGTAGAATTGGAGACTACATGGAATTTAAAATGACTACTATGGTTGTGTCTCCAGGCCTGGATGTTGTGATGACATATGTGACCTCATGAAGAATTATGTACATGTATACATATGAAGTATGTATGTACATGCATGTGGATATAGCTGTCCTTAAGATTCAGAGGGATAGTTATGTGGGCTTGGTAGTTTTAAAAAATTGACAAAGATAATGCCAATGATGACCTTTAGGCAAAATACCTGGATTGGTGAATGTAGAAATATTAACTGCTCTCACTTAGTATCTGGACACATGGAAAACTATCTGGTTTTCTTGATCAACTTAACAAATTGAATTCTATGGCAACAAAAGCCAAACCACCAGATCTCAAGGAAAGTCCCTCTGTACAGTAAAGGTGGCGGGCCATCAATGGCTCCAACAACATAATACTTTGTCTTCAAAATCTGTTCAATTAATTAACAACAGTAAGGACAATCTGGCATGCTGGTGCAGCTGTTTGTCGGAGCTGGAACATTTCTGCCTCTCCAACTGCTGGTCTCTACTAAAAAAAATAACTATAATCTGCATTTTCAGAGTGAGGTGGTGAGTGGGAAGACAATCGTTAACCAGTGGAACTGTTGTGGACTTTTATGAACAAAGCTTCTGTGCTTGCCTCTGCACAGCCAAAAGAATTACCCAGGATTTCTAACCAGCTCTGTTATTTAAAGCGGCATGGAGTAAAGATTATGTTACATGTAATCACAGTTCAATGTTTCTCTGAATCTCCTTCAGTTGTCCTTTGAGAGAGCCTAAGATAGAGCCAATGATTAGAGTTACAACATCGTTTAGTGCACGTGCCCATTGACCACGGCACATGCATGGAAGGCAATGGAAAGGCAATTCACAATGGAGGGGCTGCAGTTAACGAGCAATGAGCCTATTACTCTACAACAGAGAACCTAGAAATAATCTGACAGCCGGTGCCAAGAGCAGCACAGGCATCTGAGCCAGACGGCCAGCAGGAGAACTACCTGGGCAGACTCAGCGTCTCCCTCTCTGCTAAGCAAAAAAACACAATCAGAGAGGCAATCACCTCTTTCTTTACTGGGACGGATACAAAACTTTTCCTGAACCTAATCAATTTGATCTCCTCTATGAATCTCCTGGATAGGAGCCAAGTGCCCATCGAGATTTGTCAGTTGGACAACGTGAGGCCCATTTCATCCGAGGGGTCTTTGTGTGGTCTCTGGGCCATCTCCGAGCGCCATGTCACAAGAAGGACGCCGTGTCAGAAATCTGAGCCGCGTGGCGAGGCCCGTACCCCACGTCTGGCCAGGCTCGGCCTTGGACAGGCTTACAGGTGGGAGTGGATGCTGAGCAATCTATCTAAGAATTATAGTTGGGGAAGGGTTCATGTATCTCACTATTCTAACCTATAGTCTATCTTTCTGAGACTAACTAATATTCTTTAAAGATTTTGAGATCTCTGAGTTTATAATTTATGTTAATAACCAAAATTTCTGAAACACAAATGTATAAAATTCAAATTGTCTTCTAGAGATGATTAAAAATGCCTTCTGATGTCAGAGCACTGAATTTGAAGTTAGAGGAATCGAGAGAGAATTTTGGCTCTCTTACTTGGGATCTGTATAAACTTGGCATTTAAATAACTCTTTCTGGTACTTAGCTTCATTGTCTATAAAATGAACAGAAACTAGAAAAGCTCTTAGGTTCCTTCCAACTCTAAATCCTATTGTAAAAGGCAGCTGGTTAGTTAGGATGAGACTTTGGGACTTGGGAGTCAGAAAAATCTGGCTTCAAATTCTGTCTTGGATGCTATGTGACATTGGGTGATTCCCTTCACCACTCTCAGTCTCCCTTTCTTCGTCAATAAAATGGAAATACCTACCTCCCAGAGCATGAAATCAACAAATGTACAGCACATTGAAAATCTTTAAGTGCTGTGGGCCATAAGCAGGGTCCAGCTGGGCTGCCTGGGGTGCTCTCAGCCCTTTTCCCTCCCCCTCCCAAGGCTCCTTTTGGTAGCACATGTACACAGGGGGTTCTTTCTAGAACTCTTCTCTCCTTTCCAGGATTTTTACATGTACTTGTAAGGCAACAGTAGGATCTACATGTCACCTTAGATGACAGCCTTCAATCTGTGGCTATTTCATACAAAAGGAAAGCTTGGACTACTTCATTTTCTGAGATGTTTTCCACCTCTGGAATTCTGTGACTCTATAAACGGATGAGATGGTACTCTACATGTGGATTCCCTTCCATTGAGCGTCAGCACATGGTAATAGTCTGGGCAAAGCTTTTTTTCTCTTTCTTAAAATAGTGTGACATGGCTTTTACATGTGCAAAATAAAAAAAACTTCGAAAATCCTTTCATTTCCTCAAAGTTTCTTTCAATCACAGTTTGATCTTCATTTCTGGACTGATGGTGACATACACATACCCCTGAGAAACAGCAATTGTCAACAGATGGAAACAGGGATAAAATGGGTCTGATTACTCTTTCTTCCACTAGAGTACATTAATTTAGGGCCTGCTTCTCTTCCAGATTCATCAGAACAGAATTCAAGTGAATCTTATACAAGGTACCTGAAGCATCACAACAGCTTACAACACATTTACACTGCTGGTGAGAGGTCTGCACTGTAGTGCAGCAGCAAGTCAGGAGGGGTTAAAAAGTAAGAAGGCATCAGTGACAGATACATTTCAGATTATTTCAGATTACAATCTTTCATCCTAAAATTAAGTCTTACACCTAACTAGACCTCCCTCCCTCTCTCTCCACATGTATCTATCTGTCTGCCTCTCTCACTCTCTGTCTGTGTGTGTGTGTGTCACTGTCTCTCCCTGTCCCTCTATTTCTCTCTCTCATTTTATTCACCACTTTCATTGAAAGACTACATTCTTAAGATGAATATTCACCCTGCTGCTGAATTCAGATTTAAATATCTCTGTAGTGTAAAACATGCACTATTTCCCCATCCTAGTCAGTGCCTTACTTACTATACTTACTACTTACTATTTACTTACATTTTTCAGGCGGTGTTATTGTAATTGTCTGAGCTGTAAATTCTTCATCAAAATATCTGGTGTCTGTCTCAGATGTTACTTGAGGTTTAAAAGGAGGTACCAGCTGAAGGAGCAAAGAAACAAAGTGTCATCAGTGATGCTAATCACAACAAAGGGCAAGTACCACACAGATATAGTCACTCACCAAATGGTGAGTTAGGTGTGGCTGGCAGAGGGCTACTTGGCTGATTCACTGTATGAGCATGAGTTTTCTTGTGCCTCAATTTTTTTGAATTTTTTCAACTCAAAGGTATTTTGGAGGAAGCTGCAGAGGAATGGATATTTTGGCTGTTGTGATAGGAAAAGAACTTGAGAGTGGTTTCCTTCCCTCTCCCCTATGGATGAAGAGTCAATAATGAAATATATATATATATTTTTTTTTCCTAGCACAGAGAGGAGGGAGACAAATGGAAGGAGGGAGGGAGGGATGAAGGGAGGAAGAAAGAGAAAAAGAGGGAGGAGATAGGAGAGGGAGAGAGCAAGGGAAATTGTGTTATTTATGTAAGGCTCATGTTCAAATCTTGTCTGGACAAGTCAATTCACTTTTCCTGGCCTCCATTTCTCATCTATAAAATGAAGGGATGGACTAGATAGACTATAAGGTCCTTTTAAGCTTGAAATCTATGAACCTTTGATTTTTATGCTATCTGGTTGAGTTTCTTAGCAATAGTAGATCTTCACAATTAAACCTCATCCTTAATTCACTGGCAGGACAGTGTTTTTGAATTTCACAAAGCAAAATAACTTGTTTTTGATCCTGATAAGATATATAAGCATAAACATTTCTGCCATGCAACTGTCTTTGATCAGTACAAGTGAAGGAGAATTGAGAAGGGACAGGGAAAGAGTTTGGGGTAGAGGTTGAGATCATATGATCTTTCAGTTTCCTTGGCTATGAAAAAAAAAGATCAATAGAACAACTACCTGTGAAGCTGGTCCTGGTATCCTGATAAAATCTGTTTAAACATCTCCTTTTGTTTTAATATAAAAAATATGACGTTTTGAGCAGAAAAATAAAGGAAAGATAATATATAAAGTCATTCTTAAGGAGAATAAGGCCTTTTTAGAATAACATTTTTATATGAGAAGGAAAAGATAAAAATAGGAGAATCAAAATTGGTGTGTTTGGTAAAATTTCTCCAAAGCAGAATTAATTCCACATTATACGATCAAATCAATGTGGGGGTCTTTTGATCAAAAATTGTCACTGCTAAGATATCAAATTTTATGTGAAACAACAATGTAAAACTACTTAAACCATTCCAATAGACAGCCAATATAATAAGAGGTTTTGGTGGTATTTCAAAACACATTTTAAAAGTAAATTACTACATTTCAGTTCTTGGCAAGCATTTAACTAAGCAATTTTCATTTCCTTTCTCACTCTTTTTTTCCCCCACTCTCAGTACCAAATACACAAATTGTCATTTGAAGCTCGTGGATTCATCTAAGCACTCTTTTGGGGCCTAAATCTAATCCTAGTTCTATTTATCAACGGGTAATAAATACTATAGAACAATGTGGTTGCCCTCTCAGCACCCTTTAATCCCCCCACCTGGAATAGGGCCTTCTGCCAGGGACCAAGGCAAACCTACAGAAGCTGCCAGGACAGATTTCTTTCTAACTGTTCTGTCAGAATGATTTGACATGAGAAAGCAACTCACTAGGCAGAAGGGAAGTGTGCCTTCTTCAACAAGGAAGCAAGTTCAACACTGCACACACATGCATGATGCCTTTCAGGGTGCACCTGAGGCAGTCTGTCCATGGCAGTTTAAAGATCTTTAGCATAAATACTACTTTTCCCAGGAGGAAGTGGGGAGCCCTGCTTCTAGTCTCCGCTGTGATAGTTAACTTTCAAATAAATAGTCCCAAGCAATGTGAGCTCCTTGAGGGCAGAAACTTTCATTTTTGTCTCTATCCCCAGAACTAACAAGTTGCCTATTAGGTACTATCAGGCTGATTTAAGTTTACAAAGTCTATTACTGCCTGGTAAGTGAGGTCAATTTTAGCAAACTGAAACTTTGGGAGGTTAACTCAAGTTGGCCAGGATCATGGAGACAAACAGGCTAAATGACATGCTCGGGGCCACATGAATGATGTTTAGAGCAGAATTTGAACTCAGGTTTACCTGGGCTCTGTGGTTGCTCCACTTTGCCACCTGGCTGCCCCAATTTTAGAATGCAAGGCTCTTGATTCTAAATCTATAGAGTCACACATGAGCAAAAGTACACCACTGTAGAAAAAACACTGGATAGAGAGTCTCAAGATCTAGATTTGAATTATGGCCCTACCATTCATGAGGAAACCATGGAGAATCCATGTAACCTATTCAAGTCTATAAAATGGTCAGACCCATATATACTCAATGAGGTATCAGACTCAAAATTTATAACACTTTGCAACCATTAAGTCCTATACAAATGCATTATTTTTATTTTAAGTTTAATTATTTTGATCACAAATTAGTCATTTTACCATTCCATCAGAGGCCTTTGATGGGTATTTGGGGTAAGCTTTGTCCACTCTTTCCTCATCCTCACCCTTGGCAGTACCCTTAATACCAAGTCTGTCAAAATACTGGATATATATATAAAATTTAAGTGTGCAGTATACTTTGGAAGCCATTCAAATCCTTGTCATCTTGGATATTTTGTAACTGTAGGATGGTAGAGTCTTCACATAATGGTAGAAGAGAATGGGGGATATCAGAGCACAACTAAGAGTCCACTGTGTTAGAACACAAAGTATGTGAAAGGTGGTCATATGAAAAAAGACTGTAAGTCAGAACCAGACTCTAAAATGCCAATCTAGGCATTCTATATTTTATCTATCCTACTGTAAATAAGAAGTAACTGAAAGTTTTTGATCAGGGCAGTGACACAGTTAAACCGTGTGCTGGGGAGGTTATTTTGATAGCTATAGGAAGAGAGGAGCAAAGGAGGTGGAGGGAGGAAACAGGAAACCCACATAGCAGACTACAGAATACTAAGACAGAGAAGTAGAGGGCCTAGGTGGAGTGATAACATTTTGTGAGGAAAATTTGTTGAAGTAAACCCTAAGGACTTGATGACTGGCTGTGGAGAATGAGGGAGAGAGATCTGAGGAAAGCTCCAAAGTTTCAAGAATGAGTGACCCAAAAGATCAATTTAAAAAAGAAAACTAGAAAAAGAGTGCAAACTGGGGAGAAGATGAGGTCAGAAACAGGAATGCTAAGTCTGAGATATGCACAGTAGAAATGTGCAATAGCTAACTGGAAAGGCTAGACTAGAGGTCACAGGAAAGAAACAGGGAGAGATGCCTCAATTGGGAGACTCAGGTATATTTGCATCTATGTCTCTGTTTTTATGGGCAGAGGCAGAGGGAGGCTGAGAGCAGAGCTTTGGTGGTCACTCGCACTGAGAAAGGAGAAAAGGAAGAAAAGAAATCAAAGATTTAAAGCCATTTTACATAGGAGATAATGGAGGGTAGCAAGGAGCGGCAATTCTTCAGGGATGAATTCAGACTCCAATTCCAAATCCAGTGTTTTTTTTTTATATAACACCACACATTAGAAAAGGAGGAGGGACGTGTCTAAAACTAAACTCAGAGGTCAGATCAAGTCATTAGGGATCAAAACTACCAGTTTTTACAGAAATATCACAGCAAATGAAGACTGAAGTGTGCCCCTGCTTCTAAGTTGTAGCAATCAGAAAGCTATGGGGACTTCATTACAATGGTTTGGAGGGTACAGAGTTTTCGGTGATGATTACCAAACCCTCTTTCCTAAAAAGAGTGGGAGTAGTTTTTAAAGGTTTGCAATCATATTTTGCTTGTGCCTATAGAAAAACTGATTTTTGCCTTCATTTCTCTGAGCAAGTATAAAGTCAAAGCAAGTTTAAGGCTGATGAACCCTAATTAGACCAATGTTCTGCTTTAGGAATCAGTGGGATTGGAAGTATTTCCAGGACATCAATTATTTCTACAAGAAAAGCCAAAGTTATGAGGTTTAAGTTTTGTTAGTTGAAATATTAAAAGATAAAAAGTGCAAATATTAAATTTTCAGATTTGGACTTCACAAATGTATAGTCTCTTAAAAATACTAACAACTGTATTTTTTTTTTAAGAAAACTGACAACTCAATTTTAGATAGAAAAAAGAAAGTCTACAAAGCTAGATTGGTTTCATATACATTCTCAAATAACTGTTCTACATTTTATAGCTAGCAGGTGCTATTCAGTGTCATGCCCTCTTGCTTTTCTTCTGTTCATAAGCACTCAGTACTCTCTTTTATAATTAGAAACTCCAACTTAAAACCAATCTTGGAAAGTTTGCTTGCATTCAAGTAGTCCAAGCATAAGCAAAGCAGGAAGATCTTAACTTTAAGTACTGAGTCACTCAATAGCACATTTGTGACTGAAAACTAAGTATCCTTGGTTAAAAAATACATTAAGCTGTGGACCCACACTTAACACCGTACACCAAGATAAGATCAAAATGGGTCCATGATTTAGGCATAAAGAATGAGATTATAAATAAATTAGAGGAACATAGGATAGTTTGCCTCTCAGACTTGTGGAAGAGGAAGAAATTTGTAACCAAAGAAGAATTAGAGATCATTATTGATCACAAAATAGAAAATTTTGATTATATCAAATTAAAAAGCCTTTGTACAAACAAAACTAATGCAAATAAGATTAGAAGGGAAGCAACAAACTGGGAAAACATTTTTACAGTTAAAGGTTCTGATAAAGGCCTCATTTCCAAAATATATAGAAAATTGACTAATTTATAAGAAATCAAGCCATTGTCCAATTGATAAATGGTCAAAGGACATGAACAGACAATCTTCAGGTGAAGAAATTAAAACCAATTCTAGTCATATGAAAAGGTGCTCCAAATCACTATTGATCACAGAAATGCAAATTAAGACAACTCTGAGATACCACTACACACCTGTCAGATTGGCTAGAATGACAGGAAACAATAATGATGAATGTTGCAGGGGATGCGGAAAAACTGGACATTGATGCACTGTTGGTGGAGTTGTGAACGAATCCAACCATTCTGGAATTATGCCCAAAAAGTTATCAAATTGTGCATACCCTTTGATCCAGCAGTGTTACTACTGAGCTTATACCCCAAAGAGATACTAAAGAAGGGAAAGGGACCTGTATGTGCCAAAATGTTTGTGGCAGCCCTGTTTGTAGTGGCTAGAAGCTGGAAAATGAATGGATGCCCATCAAATGGTTGAGTAAATTGTGGTATATGAATGTTATGGAATATTATTGTTCTGTAAGAAATGACCAGCAGGATGAATACAGAGAGGACTGGAGAGACTTACATGAACTGATGCTGAGTGAAATGAGCAGAACCAGGAGATCATTATATACCTCAACAACAATACTGTATGAGGATGTATTCTGATGGAAGTGGATCTCTTCGATAAAGAGAAGATCTAACTCAGTTCCAATTGATCAATGATGGACAGAAGCAGCTACACCCAGAGAAGGAACACTGAGAAATGAATGTAAATTGTTTGCACTTTTGTTTTCTTCCCAGGTTATTTTTACTTTCTGAATCCAATTCTTCCTGTGCAACAAGAGAACTGTTTGGTTCTGCACACATATATTTTATCTAGGATATACTGTGACATATTTAACATATATAAGACTGCCTGCCATCTAGGGGAGGAGGTGGAGGGAGGGAAGGGAAAAGTCGGAACAGAAATGAGTGCAATGGATAATGTTGTAAAAATTATCCAGGCATATGTTCTGTCAATGAAAAGTTATAATAAAAACATAAATAAAATAATAGTTAATAGACAAAAAAAATTACATTAAGTTGGAGGAAAAAATAGGGCTTTCTTAGGTATTCTTTCAGGAACTGCAGCATTCCATATTTAAGGTGCTGAACTCAACAGATACACTTTCTTGCTGAACAAATCATTTTTTAGAGTTTTCTTTTTTTATGAAATCTTCATACTACATACAAATATGACATATATATGTCTCCATACTACATAAAAATCTACATACAAAGGGCTACTAAATCATACAAGCGTTTCTGTAGAGGTATTATTTCCACTTTTTTTTTTTTTTTCCAACACAGAGTGGGACTGGAGCAAGGAGTGAATTTAATCAGGAATAATAGCCTTTCCACATTTTCTGAGAAGCCACTTATAATCAGGCCACAGAGATGATAAGATGAATAGATGCTGCTGTCCCCAATTGGGACATGTTTCCCAATTCCCTGACCATTAGCCATTGTCATGTTTGACCTTTGATTTTCTGTCAAGGCTCAATGTTAGTTCTGAAATGTGCCGGGAAAGCTGTAGCTATTGCTGAAAGACTTTCTGCCATCTCCACTATTATCAGTTTGACTAAACGGGATAGAAATTGACCAATTAACCTTTATTATGTCTTAACTATCTGCCTTGACACAAAGGAAAAAAAAAAAAAAAACCCAGCCCTTGACCTCAAAGATCTTACATTCTGTGAAGTTACAGGAACCCATACAAATGAATTAAAATATATACAAAGCAAACAAATGTAAAGAGAATGTGGTGATTATGGCAGTGAAGGTGATTGTCATTACTGGATGCCTGAACTTTGCAAAGGTTGGTCAAGTCACCAGGATGATCCCATAATGTACAGAGAAATACCAAATACACAGCAACCTTAGAGAACTGCTTTAAACTGATTCTTTGAGGGAATATGGAAAATTTTTTTCATTGCTCTTCATTGCTATTAATAAAACAATGAGATAAATTGATTTTATTATACCACTTGTCTTCCTTTAATGTCTTCTTCTGTCTCATTATGGCTTTGGAGATGAATTTGGGTTCAGCAGATTCCAAACTCTAGCAACTGGAAAAGCTAAAAATGGACTTGGTGATGGAAATCTTGTCCACAGTGCATATACATCTAACAGCTTGGGTCATTTCAGAAGCTTGTCACCAGAAGGCTGGCCATGAGGCAATTAATTATTTAATCCCATTTTTTTTCCCTAGCACTATACAAGGAAAATACTATATTAAATGCTGGCTTAGGTATGGCAAAATTTTGAAATAATCCTCAATTTAAAGTTTCAATTATATTCAGTCACCTTCATGTTAGATATATTTTCTTTTAGTCAAAGGATTTAGGAATTTCCACCCTATGAATAATATTCAGGTACTCCCTGATTTTTGTTACAATGTTTTGGAAAGTTTAACAAAGATATCATAAATCAAGGCATATTTTTCTTCTCAGTAGGAGGGAACACTTTTGATAGCCAATGTATCAGATGCTGATACAAGTGGTTGCTGTAATGGTCAGTTTTATTTGACTGTTTTTTTCTAAAATGAGAAAAGGATCAGGGTAGGAGCTAAAAGAAAAACATCTTTTGGAAAATTAGGCATTTGCATGCCAGTAAATCAGTTTGTTTTACTTAAATGTATTTCTTTGAAATGTTTTCATGGGGGGGATAGAGATGGGGATAGGGCTGTTGGAAAATGACAGTAATAACTTCTTAAAAGCTTCTTTTAGAAATTCTAATAAGAAAGCATTTTCTTAGTATTTTGGTCAAAAGTCTCTGGACTAATTGAGATCAATTAGACATGTCTTTATTCTCTTATTAGTCGTCAATTTTGATATAATGCTCTACATTTTTTTTACATAATTTTTTATCAAAAACTTAAGCAGTTTCTAACCCATTCCCAGACCAATTTCTCTCAGAGTTTGTCCAGGCCTGCCCCATGAATTGATTAGAATCCCAGAGTGACTGTTCTTTGAAGTGATCAGACTAGGAGAAGGAAGAGAATTTTTGGATTACTTCAATTCACCTCTATAAAGCGAGAAAAGAAAATTCTTAAGAGATCATAGAATTAAATAGTCTGTGAACATAATTCTCTAAAGTTCACCAACATTTAAAAAATTAGCATCATTCCTAAGCTATTACCTAAACTCTAATAAAATTTTTTCTAGAATTCTTATATCTAAAATGCAAAATAGAGAATTTTTTCCTATAGATTATATCATTTAGGTATCTGGATGAAATAAATCACATATATGGTCAACAATATGTTATCGTTAGATATAACAAGTGTTTTTAATGATAAACTCACTCCAAGTCCTATAAAATGGGCAAAAACATATACAACATATGGGCTTAATATACCAGGAACTGTACACAGATATAAGTCAGTCAACAACCATTTATTAAACAACTTCTATGAGCTACAATTCTATGTACTAGAGAATCAAAGAAAGGCAAAACATGCTCCTGCCCTGAAGGTGTTCACATTCTAAAGGAAAGAAAATAAAAAGTGTTAGCAGGGTTCTCAAGTCTAAATTAACCAATGATGAAGCTGATCCATGGAACTCTTGGTACTCCATGATCTAAATGCCATTTATAATATTACTTCTATGAGAAAATGCATACTTATAAAAGTTGTGAGTGCCTAGAACACATCTTTCCCACCACAGTCACAGCAATGAGAAGGTTCCCACCTCCCTTCTAACTACTCTTTTCTTAGGAAAGATAGGCAGTAGAATACAAAAGATAAGGTCCAGAGGCTTCTTGGAAGCCCTGGCCTAAGAGTTTCAGTTTCCAAGAGGATTAAGCTGAAATATAGGGATGGATTATACAGCATTAGAAGGAACAGCAAAAGCTGTTTGTGTCCATATAATGAAGGATCATCAATCAAGTATTACTAAGAGAGAACTTGAGGATTTATTAAGCAGCACTAAATGATTAAGTGGCAAAACCCAAAACAGTGAAGTATGGGTTATATCTACGTATAGCTCATAGCATCACAGACTTAAAAGCTGGAATGTCCCTCAAAAATGATCTAGTACAATGCATAATTTTACAAAAAGAAAACTGAAGCTCAAAGAGCATGGCCAAAATTTTAACTCAGATTACCTGTCTCCAAATCCAAGAATCTGTATATTATTGTACATGCTTGGTAACAGATAATCACTATATTTCATTATATCAGTAACCAGAATGCCTAGAGAAAGAAAAATGGCAAATCACTCCAGTATCTTTGCCAAAAAAAAACAACAACAAACAAACAAACTCCAAATAGGGTAATAAAGAATCAAGCACAACTGAAAAACAGCTGAATAACAACAACAACAAAAAAAAATGGAATGCTGATTCTCTAAATATTACAAGCAAAGGGGAATCTACTATATATACTCCTTTTCAGTAAGTATTTTCATATGATGCAAATCGCAACCAAAGTATTATATAAGTAGCCAAATTTTAAAAATCAACATTTATACAACTGTACAATCATCACAGATTAAATAACTTTAAGGGCAAAGCAAAATATAACAGTATTTTCTTTTGTGGTAGTTGTCTTTAGACAACTGATGCTCACTTCATGGATAGTTGCATTACTGCTGTGACATTAAACTTTGTGGAAAAACTTTGCTAGATGGTTGCTTTGGGGAATATGATTATGCTCTCTTTTCTAAAATCTTTAGGGTCCAAGAGTGGTTGGATAGGCCAATAAGAATGAAAGAGAGTCTAGTGGTACAGAAGAGTATTACTTTATACTGTTCTGTTGATGAGGGAGTATTAGATTGGAAAAATATCCATTTATAACCTAAATTGTTAAGCTTTAAATTTCTGCTTTTTAAAATATTGCTGCTGAAAGATTATAATTTTAATCAAAACAAATGTTAATGTGAGAATTGCTTCTTTGCATTAAAAGAGATTAATATACCTCAAGAGGAAAAGGTTTCTAATTGGTATGCCAAAATATATATTTAAGAATAAGTACTGAATAAAAATCTACCTTAGATTCTGAGATAGACACAAAGAGCAATATTTAAATATGAGCACAGACAAATATAATTTAAAGTCTGACAAACTAGTCCTCTAATTAGTATGCATGTGTATGTCTTCATTTGTTACTACGACTCTTGGTACCAATTCTGATCATTGCTCCAAAAGAAATCTGATGAAAAATAAAAGTTATTTCTAGCTAGGGAGTAAATTTTTCTCTGGGGTTCAATAATTTTAGTTAGGCCATACTAATAGTCTAGAAAATGCATTTATGACCATTAGTGTAGTGGGGGAGACTAGAACATTTCCCAGAGAAATAAGTATATACTCTAGCCCCTTTCAATGCGACACAGATTTTGGCCCCTCATCAATGCATACATATATTCCAACTCAATCATTGGTCATTTGGTCCCTACAATTGAAGGAATTGTGTCAGGAATGGCTGGCAGGCAGAGCCACCTCTTCTTCTGGGGTAATAACAGAAAAGGCAGGAAATTTGACTATCTCATCTGTCCTAGGGGAGTACAAGCATTCCCAAATCAGTGTATGCAAAAGAGAGAATAAAGCTTTCTAAGAGCCTTAGATTACCTAGGAGATAGCTCTTCCCGGCCCAGAGAGCAATCATCTTCTACATAACCCCTCAAACCACAAGGATCAATAAACCAACCAGCAGCAAGTCTTTTAAGAAGGAGTCCGAACATATGCTTACCTCTATGGAAAGTTCTTTAGGCTAAATCCTGTTATGCTAGAATACAGTTAATAAATTATGTCTCCAGTGAAATGAGTCATGGACCAAGGAACTAAAATAAACACTACTTTATAATCCTTAAAACCTAACAAGTAATATTCCTCTGGAATATTCAATGTAATGATGAATTCTTAAAAAATATCAAAATATAAACAAATAATCAATAACTCAGTCAACAATCAGGAAGAATCAGAACATGTCTTATACATATATTTCCTATGGAAAGAGAATGTATTTTTGTAAGCTATTTATTTTTTGTAAAGTGTTTCATTTTTTGCAATTACATGAAAAGATAGTATTCAACATTCATTTTTTGTAATTCCAACTCAAATTGGAACTGAGTTTCCAATTTTTTCTTCTTCCTTTTCTCCTCCCCCCTCCAGATGACAAACATTTTGATATAGATTATGCACATGCAATCAAGTAAACATATTTCTACATCAGTCTTGTTGTGAAAGAAGAAACAGAAAATAGTATAATTTGATCTCTATTCAGACTTTACAATTCTTTCTCTGGATGTGGATAGCATTTTCCATCATGGATCTTTTGGAATTGTCTTGGATCATTGCATTACTGAAAAGAGGTAAGCCAACCATAGTTGATCATCATGCAATATTGTTGTGAACCATGTACAATGTTCTCCTGGTTCTGGTTACTTCACTCAGCATCAGTTTACATTAAGTCGTTCCAGGTTTTTCTGAAATCATCTGCTCATCATTTCTTAAAGCACAATAGTATTTCCTTACAATCATAAACCACAACTTGTTCAGTCATCTCTCAATTGAATAGTAGTTGTTGTTCATTCTCAAAGAGGACCAAAATGATATCATTATGTTAGAGTCAAATTAGTGTGTCTGAATGACTGATCAGACAAATCAGATCGGATAAATCACACAGACAATATAAGTAGTTTTGCTTATGTGAAACTGAAAAATTTCTACAGAAATAAAATCATTACATCCAGGATAAGAAAGGAAGTGCTCAAATGAGGAAAAAATACTTTACATCATATTTCCCAGATGAGATATACAAATGATAAAAGGATATGAACAGTTCTCAAAAGAAATGTAAAATATTAATCACTATAAAAGAATATTCCAATTCACTGATAAAAAGAGAAATGTCAATTAAAATGAAGTAAGCAGAAAGAAAACAATAATTGAGATGATCATTGTTTGTTATTTGTTCTAGAAGAGAACCCTGACTTCAGGGAGGTGATGCCATGACATACAAGTGGATTGGATTTAAGTGAAGGAGCTGTGCAAGGTCACCTGCCTCACTTTCTCCTCCAGAGCCATCTGGATCCAGTGACAACAACTACAAGAAGTTGAGATGATTACAACAATGTAAATATATGACATACAAAACTGGAAATAAATTGTTATTTTTTTTTGCACATGTAAGTCCTTTTCCTGTTTTTGTATTTTTGGGATACAGATCTAGTAGTGGTAGTATTGGATCAAAGGGCATGCAGTTTGGCTGCCTTTTTGGCATACTTCCAAATGGATTTCCGGAATGGCTGGATCAGTTCACAACTCCACCAATAGTGCATTAGTGTCCCAATTTTCCCACATCCTCTCCAATATTCATGACTTTCCTTTTTTATCATATTAGCTAACCTGATAGGTGTGAGTGGTATCTAAAGAACTGTTTTGAGATGCATTTTGTTAGGGGTCACGGCCCCAACTCCCAAGTGGAACAGGCCTGCCCACCTGAAATGGTGAAGACTGTGAGCAATGAGGGGCGAGAGCCAGGGCGGTGTGAAACCGTTTATTACAAAGACTGCAGGTGCTTTTATCTTCTTGGTGCTTGTTTCTAGTTACTACTTCATACGTACTCACATCCTAGCCTATAGTAGATACATGATTCTCTACAGGAAGCTACACATAGATAGGTTGTGTGCATTCCTTTCCTAATAAGGATATTCAAGGTCCTCCCCTCTAAGATCCGGCACTGCTCTCCTGGGAACTGCCACGTTGCTCCTTAGGGTGGGAGCCTCTTCCTCCCATCGCCATCTTGTTCACCCTTACAAGGCTACCCTCAGATTACCTGAGCGATGTCCAAGGCCGGCAGGGGGTTGGCAGGCCTCTTACAGCATTTCTCTAAACAAAAGTGATTGAGAACACTTATTCATATGCCAATAGATAACCTTGATTTCTTCATCTGAAAACTGACCATATCCTTTGCCTATCAGTTGGGGGATGGCTGGTATGCCTAAAAATCTGATTTGGTTCTCTCTGTATTTGAGAAATAAGCCTTTTATCAGAGATAATTGCTGTAAAGATTGTTTCCCAGCTTTCTACTTTCCTTTTAATCTTGATTGCATTAGTTTTGTTAGTAGAAAAGCTTTTTAACATGCTATAATCAAAATGATCTATTTTGTATTTTGTAATACTCCCTATTTCTTATTGGATCACAAATTATCTCCCTCTCCATAGAGTTTATACATAAACTATATACTCGTTGCTCTTCTAATTTGCTTATGAAGTCACCTTTTTATATATAAATCATGCACCCATTTTGGTTTTATCATGGTACATGGGTGAGATATTGCTCTACCCCTCATTTGTGTCCTATTGTTTTCCAGTTGTCAAATAGTGAGTTCTTATCCCAAATGCTGGGTGGGGTCTTTTGGTTTATCAAATACTACATTACAATGATCACTGACTACTGTGTCTTTTGTGCCAAGTTTATTACAATGATCCACCACTCTAGTTCTTGGACAATATCAGATAGTTTTGATGACTGCTGCTTTATAATATAGTTTGAGATCTGGTATTGCTAGGGCATCTTCCCTTCTATTTGTTTTCTTATTTTTATTATTATTATAGCTTTTTATTTACAAGATATATACATGGATAATTTTTCAGCATTGATCCTTGCAAAACCTTCTGTTCCAACTTTTCCCCGCCTTCCCCCCATCCCTTACCCCAGATGGCAGGTAGTCCAATACATATTAGTTATGTTAAAGTAAATGTTAAATACAATATAGATGTATATATATCCATACAGTTATTTTGCTGCACAAGAATAATCAGACTTTGAAATAATTTAAAATTAACCTGTGAAGGAAATCAAAAATGCAAGCAGACAAAAACAGAGGGATTGGAAATTCTATGTAGTGGTTCACAGTCATCTCCCAGAGTTCTTTCGCTGGGTGTAGCTGGTTCAGTTCATTACTGCTCTACTGGAACTGATTTGGTTCACCTCATTACTGAAGATGGCCGCATCCATCAGAATTGATCATCATATAGTATTGTTATTGAAGTATATAATGATCTTCTGGTCCTGTTCATTTACTCAGCATCAGTTCATGTAAGTCTCTTCAGGCCTTTCTGAAACCTTCCTGTTGGTCATTTCTTACCAAACAATAATATTCCATAACATCCATATACCACAATTTATTCAGCCATTCTCCAATTGATGGGCATCTATTCATTTTCCAGTTTCTGGCCACTACAAACAGGGCTGCCACAAACATTTTTTGCACATACAGGTCCCTTTCCCTCCTTTAAATCTCTTTGGGGTATAAGCCCAGTAGAAACACTGCTGGATCAAAGGGTATGCACAGTTTGATAACTTTTTGAGCATAGTTCCAAAATTGATCTCCAGAACGGCTGATGTATTCATAATTCCACCAACAATGTATCAGTGTCCCAGTTTTCCCACATCCCCTCCAACATTCCGCATTATCTTTCCCTATCATTCTAGCCAGTCTGACAGGGATATAGTGGTATCTCAGAGTTGTCTTAATTTGCATTTTTCTGATTTGTAATGACTTGGAGCATCTTTTCATACGTCTATAAATAGTTTCAATTTCTTCATCTGAAAACTGTCTGTTCATATCCTTTAACCATTTATCAATTGGAGAATGGCTTGATTTCTTACAAAATAGAGTCAATTCTCTATATATTTTGGAAATGAGGCCTTTATCAGAACCTTTGACTGTAAAAATATTTTCTCAGTTTATCACTTCCCTTCTAATCTTGTCTGCATTAGTTTTGTTTGTACAAAAACTTTTCAATTTGATATTATCAAAATTTTCTATTTTGTGATCAATAATGATGTCTAGTTCACAAATTCCTTCCTCCTCCACAAATCTGAGAGATGTTGTTCTAATTTATTTATAATCTCATTCTTTATGCCTAGGTCATAAACCCATTTTGACCTTATCGTGGTGTATAGTGTTAAGTGTAGGTCAATGGCTAATTTCTGCCATATTAATTTCCAATTTTTCCAGCAGTTTTTGTCAAACAATGCATTCTTATCCCAAAAGCTGGGGTCTCTGGGTTTGTCAAACACTAGATTATTAAAATTATTGACTATTTTGTCCTGTGAACCTAACCTATTCCATTGATCAACTAGTCTATTTCTTAGCCAATACCAAATGGTTTTGGTAACCATTGCTTTATAATATAGTTTTAGATCTAGTACAGCTAGGCCACCTTCATTTGATTTTTTTTTTTTCATCCCTTGAAAGTCTTGATTTTACAAATGAATTTTGTTGTTAATTTTTTCTAGGTCATTAAAATAAGTTTTTGGGGGGTCTGATTGGTATAGTACTAAATAAATAGATTGGTTTAGGTAGTATTGTCATCTTTATTATATTCGCTCACCCTATCCAAGAGCACTTAATATTTTTCCAGTTGGTTAGATCAGACTTTATTTGTGTGGAAAGTGTTTTGTAGTTTTGCTCATATAGTTCCTGACATTCCCTTGGCAGATAGATTCACAAATATTTGTGAATTGTGAGTAACGATCAGCAGTTAGTTTAAATGGAATTTCTCTTTGTAACTCTAACTATTGGATTTTGTTAGTAATATATATAAGAATGCTGATGACTTATGTGGGTTTATTTTATATCCTGCAACTTTGCTAAAGGTGTGGATTATTTCTAATAGCTTTTTAGTAGAATCTCTGGGGTTCTCTAAGTATACCATCATATCATATGCAAAAAGTGATAATTTGGTTTCCTCATTGCCTACTCTAATTCCTTTAATCTCTTTCTCAACTCTTATTGCTGAAGCTAGCATTTCTAATACAATATTGAATAGTAATGGTGATAGTGGGCAACCTTGTTTTACTCCTGATCTTACTGGGAATGGTTCCAGTTTATTCCCATTACATATGATGATTACTGACAATTTTAAATAGATGCTACTGATTATTTTAAGTAAAAGTCCATTTATTCTCTCAAGTGTTTTTAATAGGAATGATATTAAATTTTGTCAAATGCTTTTTCTCCATCTATTGAGATGATCATGGTTTTTGTTAATTTGGTTATTGAAATAGTCAATTATGCTAATAGTTTTCCTAATATTGAATCAGCCCTGCATTCCTGGTATAAATCTTTGGTCATAGTGTATTCTCCTGGGGATGATTTTCTGTAATCTTTTTGCTAATATATTATTTAAGATTTTTGCATCAATATTCATTAAGGAGATTGGTCTATAATTTTCTTTCTGTTTTCAACTTATCTGGTTTAGGTATCAGTACAATGTCTGTGTCATAAAAGGAATTTGGTTTATATGACATTGGAGTTCATTGTTCTTTAAATGTTTGTTAGAATTCACATGTAAGTCCATCAGGTCCTGGGGATTTTTTCTTAGGGAGTTGATTAATAGCTTGTTCTATTTCTTTTTCTAAAATGGGACTATTTATGTAATTTACTTCCTCCTCTGTTAATCTGGGAAGTCTATATTTCTGAAGGTAGTCATCCATTTCACATAGGTTATCAAATTTACTGGCATAAAGTTGGGCAAAGTAACTCCTAATTATTGCTCTTAATTTCCTCTTCATTGGTAGAATGTTCTCCCTTTTCATTTTTAAAACTAACAATTTGATTTTCTTCTTTCTTTTTTCTAATCAGATTTACCAAAGATTTATCTATTTTATTGTGTTTTTTTTAATAAAACCAACTCTTAGTTTTATTTATTTATTTTTATTATAGCTTTTTATTTACAAGATATAAGCATGGATAATTTTTTAGCATTGACAATTGCAAAATTTTTTGTTACAATTTTCCCCCTCCATCCTCCTCCCTCTCCCAGATGGCAGGTTGGCCATTACATGTTATATATGTTAAAGTATGTGATAAATAAAATATATGTATACATGTCCATATAGTTATTTTGCCGTACAAAAAGAATTGGACTTTGAACTAGTGTACAATTAGCCTGTGAAGGAAATAAAAAATGCAGGCAGACAAAAATAAAGGGATTAGGAATTCTATGTAGTGGTTCATACTCATTTCCCAGAGTTCTTTTGCTGGGTGTAGCTGGTTCAATTCATTACTGCTCTATTGGAACTGATTTGTTTCATCTCATTGTTGAAAAGGGCCACATCCATCAGGATTGATCATCATATAGTATTGTTGTTGAAGTATGTAATGATCTCCTGGTCCTGCTCATTTCACTCAGCATTAATTAATGTAAATCTCTCCAGGCCTTTCTGAAATCATTTTGTTGGTCATTTTTTACAGAATAATAATATTCCATAATATTTATATACCACAATTTATTCAGCCATTCTCCAGTTGATGGGCATCCACTCAGTTTCCAGTTTCTGGCCACTACAAAGAGGGCTGCCACAAACATTCGTGCACATACAGGTCCCTTTCCCTTTTTTAAGATCTCTTTGGGATATAAGCCCCGTAGTAGCACTGCTAGATCAAAGGTGATGCACAGTTTGATATTAGTTTTATTTATTAATTCAATAGTGTTTTTACTTTCAATTTTATCAATTCTCCTTTTAATTTTAGAATTTCAAGTTTAATATTTGATTGAGGGGTTTTAATTTGCTCTTTTTCTAGCTTTTTAAGTTGCAAGCCCATTTCATCAATCTTCTCTTTATTTTATTCAAGTAAACTTCTAAAGATATAAAATTTCCCCTTATTACCACTTTAGCAGCATCCCACAAATTTTGGTATGTTGTCTCTCTTGGATGAAATTATTAACTGTGTCTATGATTTGCTTTTTCACCCATTTATTCTTTAGGATGAGATTATTTAGTTTCCAATTACTTTTTGGTCTATTTACCCCTAGCTTTTTGTTGAATGTAGTTGAATGTAGTTTGCATCATGATCTGAAAAGAATGCATTTACTATTTCTGCCTTTCTGCATTTAATTTTGAGGTCTTTATGTCGTAATAGATGGTCATTTTTTTGTATAGGTTCCATGAACTGATGAAAAGAAAGTGTACTTCTTTCTGTCTCCATTCAGTTTTCTCCAAAGAGCTATCATACCTAATTTTTCTAATATTTACCTCTTTAACTTCATTCTTATTTGTTTTGTGGTTTGATTTATATAATTCTGAGAGTGCAAGGTTGAGATCTTCCACTATTATTGTTTTGCTGTCTATTTCTTCTTGTAAGTCTCTTAAGTTCTCCTTTAGGAAGTTAGATGCTATACCACTTGGTGCATATATGTTTAGTATTGATATTGCTTCATTGTCTATGCTAACCTTTAGCAAGATATAGTTTCCTTCCTTATCTCTTTTAATTAGATCAATCTTTGCTTTTGCTTGATCTGAGATAAGGGTGGTTACCCCTGCTTTTTTGACTTCACTTGAAGCACAGTAGATTCTGTTCCAGCCTTTTACCTTTAATCTGTATATACTGCCCTGATTCAAGTGTGTTTCCTGGAAACAACATATTGTAGGATTCTGGCTTTTAATCCAGTCTGCTATCCGCCTCTGCTTTATGGGAGAATGGTTAAAATTTACTAATTCTGTATTTCCTGCCATCTTATTATCCCCAGATTATGCTTTTCTTTTTCTTACATCCCCTTAACCCCCTCCCCAGTATTAAACTTAAGGGCACCACTTGCCTCACATAGCTCTCACTCTTTAGAATCCCTCCCATCCCCTTTCGTATACCTTTCTCTTATTACTCATTTTCTTTTCCCTTTTCCTCTTCCACTTTTTAATGAGGTGAGAGTAGTTTCTCGGTAAACCAAATATGTCAATTATTTTTTTCTCTTTGAGCCAAATCTGAGATTAAGATTCACACAATGTTCCTCCCTCTCCCTAAATTCCTTCAGATATGATAGGTTTCCTTTGCCTCTTTGTGGGATGAAGTTTCTCTCTTTTTATTTCCCCTTTTCCCTTTTTCTGATACTATTCCCTTTCCACTTCTACTTCCCTTTTTTAAATTATATCAGTAAAATCAACTTATACATGCACTCTTTATGTATGTCCATAACAGAAATATAGTTCTCAAGAGTTCTTTTTACCTTTTTTCTGCTTCTCTTGAGTCCTATAGGTGGAGGTCAAATTTTTTGTTTAGCTCTAGTTTTTTCATTAGAAACAAATGGAATTCACCTGTTTCATTAAATGTTCATCTTCTTCCCTGGAAGAAAATGCTCAGCTTAGCTGGGTAATTTATTCTTGGCTGCATTTCAAGTTATTTTGCCATTCAGAATATCAGATTCCAGACCCTTCTATCCTTTAATGTGGAAGCAGCTAGATCCTGAGTGATCCTAATTGTGGCTCCCCAGTATTTGAATTTTTTTTTTCCTGGCTGCTTGTAATATTTTTTTCCTTAGCCTGATAGTTCTGAAATTTAGCCACAATATTCCTTTCAGTTTTATTTTGGGGTCTCTTTCAGAAGGTATCGATGAATTCTTTCAATGCCAATTTTACCGTCTGATTCTATTACATCTGGGCAGTTCTCTTTGATGATTTCCTGTAAAATAGTGTCTAAGTTCGTTTTTTCATCATAATTTTCAGGAAGTCCAATAATCCTGGATTATCTCTCCTAGATATATTTTCCAGATCTGGTTAACATTTTTTTCTATTTTTTCTTTTTTCTTTTTTGGTTTTGCTTGACTGATTCTTGATGTCAATAAATCATTTCTATTTGTTCAGTTCTGATTTTTAATGAATTATTTTCTTCATTAGTTTTTTTTTTACTTCTTTTTGTGTATGTCCAATTGAATTTTTAAATGAGCTGTTTTTCTCTATGGAATTTTTTTCAATTTCACAAATTTTGTTTTTACTGAGTTATTTTCTTTTTCCAATTCACAAATCCTACTTTCCTGGGAGTTCTTTATCTTTTCCAATTCACAAATTCTGTTTCCCTGGGAATTCTTTACCTTTTCCAATTCACATTTCAGGAAGTTGTTTTCTTTTTCCACTTTATCAAATTTTTCTTTTAGTGAATTATATACCTTTTCCATACTCTCTTGCACAGCTTCTCTTTCCTTTCCCCATTTTTATTCTAGCTCTTTTTAAAGATCTTTTATAATTTCTTCTAGGAGAGCTTTGTGTGATGGGGACCAGGTTACATCCCCCTTTGGAGTTTTGTCAGCCCCAGTTCCTTCAATGAGCTAGCCTCTGTGTTCTGCCTCTCTGCCTGTGCTGGCCTGCTCCCAACGATCAGGACAAACCTTTTCTGGTGATCTTCCACATTATCTTCAGTTGGTATTTTGTTGTACTCCCAACATTCGTGGGTTTTATCAGTCAAGCACTATTTCAGAGGCTGAATTTGGTAATTAGCGGTGAGAGCAAAATAGGAGCTTAGAAGGGCACAAGTGTCTTCTCCACCATCTTGCCCCCTTCTATATGTTTTCATTAATTTCCTTGATATTCTTAACCTTTTGTTCTTCTATATGAATTTTATTATTATTTTTTTAACTCTGTAGTATTGAATAAGTAAAGTAAGTCTGCTATTAGTCTCCTCGGGGTTGAAAACCTCCTCTCTTTCTGTATAGAAGCTATCTATAGTTAGATTTCACTTGGCTTTTTTATTCATTTTTTAAAAGCCCTTAGGGTATGTGGGCAAGGAGGTTATCAGCTTCCTCTGCAGAGCAGGGATAGATATATGGACAGTAGCTGTCCTGCAAATGAGCTGCTAAGAGCAGCTGAGTTGTGGAAGTTCTACTGCCCTGGGCAGAGTCCCTTTTCCTTCCCTCCCTACCCCCCATCCCCACCCAAGCAGATTTGTGGCTGCCCCAGACAAAAGCCTTGTGATGCAGACTGGAGCTGCAGAGCTGTGCTGTGGTCTGTGCTGAATCACTTCCGGTGCTGAGTGGGTGTAGGTAGATCCTGTTAGATTCTGGCTTTTTTGGAGTACATTCTACCTTTGGCGTTTGTGTAACTTCTTTGCTGGTCTACTGCTTTGCAACTACAGCAGAGCAGCCAACCTGTGGTAGAGTCCTCCCTGCAAATTTTCTACCCACAGAGACCACCCAGCCCCAGTTCCTTCAATGAGCTAGCCTCTGTGTTCTGCCTCCCTGCCTGTGCTGGCCTGCTCCCAACGATCAGGACAAACCTTTTCTGGTGATCTTCCACATCATCTTCGGTTGGTATTTTGTTGTACTCCCAACATTCGTAGATTTTATCAGTCAAGCACTATTTCAGAGGCTGAATTTGGTAATTAGTGGTGAGGGTAAAATAGGAGCTTAGAAGGACACAAGTGTCTTCTCCACCATCTTGCCCCCTTCTATATGTTTTCATTAATTTCCTTGATATTCTTAACCTTTTGTTCTTCTATATGAATTCTATTATTATTTTTTAAACTCTGTAGTATTGAATAAGTAAAGTAAGTAAGCTCAGGCATGACTGTTGTTTTTTTTAATATTGGCTTGGCCTACCTGTAAGCAATTGATATCTTTCCAATTTTGTGTAAAGTCTTATGTAACTGTGTTCATATAGTTCTTGGATTTGTCTTGACAGGTAGACTACAAAGTATTATATATTGCTTAATGTTATTTAAGATGGAATTTCTTTCTGTCTCTTTTCACTGGATTTTGTTAGTCATAAGAAAAATGCTGATGATTTGTATGAGATTATATCCTGCAACTTTGCTTAAGTTAATTATTTCAAGTAAAGTACACCTCTTCCCTAGTAAACACTATTTCCCTAAGTACACCACCATATCTTCTACAAAGAATGATAAGTTTTGTTTCTTCATTGCATATTCTAATTCCTTTGATTTCTTATTCTTTTGTCTTATTGCTTTGCTAATATTTCTAGTATTATATTAAATAATAGTGGTAATAATGGGCAACCTTGCTTCATCCTTGATCTTATTGGAAAGGTTTCTAGTTTACTCCCAGTACAGATAATGCTTGCTCATAGTTTGATAGATATTGCTTATCATTTTAAGGAAAACTCTGTAAAGGGCTGAAACTTTGAATAGGTGCACTTGAATCAGACAAGGGAGCACTTAAGGCTAATTACCTATTCGAAATAAGACAATGACTATTAGTATATGTTTGGATAAATGGCTTTTCTCACCATTGATGCTGACTCAATATTAGGTGTAAAGATAATTGTAGGCAAGGATTTGAGGGTGGGATGACAGAGGTGAGAACTCACTTGGCTACAGGATGAGGAAGAGAAAGATGGAGATTCTGGACTCTAGATCCTTAGCAAAACTCCTGACAGTTTTGTCTGTCTCCTTCACTTCTCCCCCTAAAGACCAAAGACTTTTGCCTATCCTGACTTTGGCTAATCGTAAGGCCTCAAGGGAGCTGACCCAGACTTTACAAAACTCTATTTATTTCTATGCTCTCTAGTATTTTTAATAGGAATGGGTGCTGTATTTTATCAAAAGCTTTTTCAGCAACTATAGAGATAATCATATGATTTCTGTTGGTTTTGTTATTGACATAGTCAATTATGTTGATAGTTTTCCTAAATTTTTCCTTTGATATTCATTAGGGAAACTGAGCCATAATTTACTTTCTCAATCTTGTTTTTCCTAATTTAAATATCAGCACCATATTTGTATCATAAAAGAAGTTTGGGAGCACTCTTTCTTTACCTATTTTTCCAAACAGTATTGATTGTTCTTTAAATATTTGGAAGAGGGGCAGCTAGGTGGCACAGTGGATAGAGTACCAGCCCTGAAGTCAGGAGGACCTGAGTTCAAATCTGCTCTTAAACACTTAATAGTTCCTAATTGTGTGACCCTGGGCAAGTCACTTAACCTCAATTGCCTCAACAAAATACACACACACACACACACACACAAACACGGAAGAATTCACTCAAGAACCCAGTTGGCTCAAGGAATTTTTTCCTAGTGAGTTCATTAATGGCTTATTCAACTTCTCTTTCTAAGACAGAGTTATTTAGGATTTCTATTTTCTGATCTAATGATCTAGTTAATTTGTCATATAAAATCATCGATCTTGCTCAGGTTGTTAGATTTATTGACATATATAATTGGGCATACTATTTCCTATTGATTGCTTTAGTTTCTCCTTCATTGGTGATGACTTTACCCTTTTTATTTTTGATGTGGGATATTTGATTTTCTTCTTTTTTTAAAAAATCAAATTAACCAATGTCTTATCTTACTAATTTTTTTCATAAAATTAGCTAGCTCCTAAATTTATTTTATCATTGCTTGTTATTGTCAATAGCTTTTTTCATTGTTGCTGTTTGTCTTTACTTTCAATATTAATACTTTGGTTTTCAAGATTTCCAATTTGGTGCTTAATGGAGATGCTTAACCTGTGCTTTCCTAAGGTTGCCCAGGCTACACCAAAGCACATGGTGGATCCTTGAACTGAAGTCTACCAGCTCCCCTGGCTGGGTTAAGGCATGTGAGAGGTCCAAGGGTTGGCATTCTGCCATTCAACCATACTGGGACATCAGAATCTTTTGACAGTTTGCTGAGGTGAGATTTGCTGCCAGCTCTTTGTGAAGCTTCCTGTCCCAGACTGTGTTCTTCTTTTACCTGAGTGACATGGACCCCTTCTTCAGATTTTCCAAGTTTCCTGGGCTAAAAGATTGTTTCATCTGACCTCCTTGCTGGTTCTGCTGTTCCAGAACCTGTCTTGGGGCATTATTTTATGATTTCCTGGAGATGAATACAGGAGAGTTAAAGTGATTCACTTCTTACTCCACCATTTTGGTTCCCAGAAGAGGAGCTCACTTTTTAATGGAAGAAGCAAAAATCGAAAATAACTAGGTTTGTGGAAATTATATACAGAATAGGTAAAAGGTAATCTCAAGAGAGATATATATTCAAGAATCTTTTGGTCACAATAAAATATCTATTATCTCTGCAAGTCCTATATGATTATAAAGAGTAGGCCCAACTGATATTTACCTAGACTTTTACATTTCTATCATTATACTGATCTCACTAGTGTTAGCACTTCCTTTCTGCATAGCAAAACAAAAACAATCCCAAAAGGAAAATAAAAGGAAATCTGTTGGGCTGTAATGATTTAAATGTTTGTAAATAAGAATATTTGACTTCTTCTTAAAAAATACTCCATCCCAACCCCATTTGAGTTTAAAAATGGATCCTAACCTTTTTGAATTTGACAGATAAAGGATCAACTTAAAAGTTCCAGAAACAGGCTTTCTAGTTCCATAACACTTTTCTCTCTACCCTTCCCTCACCCTCATCTCCAAGCTATTATCCAGGTAGGTATTCTACCACTTTGGGACTGGCTCTCTCAAAATATCGTCTCTAACAACAAATGCATCTAAAGACAAGGGCTTGGCTTTTCACTTTCTATATCTGTTATACTGACAGCTATTAACATGGTCATTCAGTTTCCAAGGCCATAGACCCTCCGAGTGCTCTCCATTAACATATTGTTAATATTTTTTGAGTCTATCTCTCTCTCTCCTGTCTGCTCCTTGAGAAGCAGGGATGATTTTGTCTTCATACCTTACACAGAGAAAGTACTAAGTAAGTATTTGCTGAATTTACCAACTAAAACTGCAGTCTATATCTTTTCATTGTGACATCCAATGGCCTTTCTACAGAAAATCTTTTTGATTTCCCTGTTGATATTACATCTCCTTCTTCTGGATATTTCTTTTCCAAAGGCTTTTCATGAGATTCCTATTATGGATTTTGTCTGCCCATGTGATTGAATCAGTCTCTTCTGCATTAACATCGTCTATGTCCCATCTCTTTCCATGGTGTACCTCATAGCATTTTTCTAAACCTTCTTCTCTCTATATACTTTCTTGGTGATCTCAACAGTGCCAATGGATTCAACACTCATCTCTATGAAAATGAAAACTTGATCTATATACCCAGGGCCATATTTCCAAATGTTTCTTGGACATTTTCACTAAATCTCTGATGGACATTTCAAAAATATATTGAAAGAGTGACTGTGACTAAAACTACCCTTTCTAACTTCCCCATCCGACACCATCCGAGTCATTTGGATTCACAGCCTAGGAATTATTGTTCATTCTCTACTCTCTTTCTACATACAATTAGTTGTCAACATCCTCCAACACCTGTTCCTTGTTCCTTACAGCCAGCTCCTTAGCCTGAACTGCCATTTAAATGGTCTTTCTGCCTGCTTCCAATTCTCTCTACTCTCCAATATGTCCTCTACGCAGTTGGCAAAACAGATCCTAAGATCTAACCTTGTTACTTCCTGTCTTAATGAATGTTGGTGGCTCCCCACTGCCTCTACTTTTCAAACCAGATAATCTCTTAGATAGGTTCTAACTCTAAAATTCTAGGATTTAAAACCTTCTATTTCTTTAATACCAAGCAGAGAATTTCAAAAAGTATCCATATATTACAGCTACTTAATATTTGTTGATTTGAAAATCATAAGATCTGTTTCAATCAGTAAGATATAACTAACACAGATACCACAAAAATAGAACTCTGTACAAAATATTAGCTAATAACAACAAAGTTCAAAACTGAAGAAAATAATAATAATAAAAGAAATAGCTTTTATGTCCAGTAGGATTGATACCATTCAAACCCCCACAAACCCTGTGATTTTAGCTGGCACCTTCCAAAAATGATAAGCCATTTCTTTTGACCCAGCTCCCTCACACTTATTCACAACTAACTGTGACTAAATGATTTCCTAAAGCCTTAAATCCAAAGACCTGGTTTACTGCCAGAGGACAAAGACAGTAAGTACTCTATAGAATGCCTCCCTCTGATCACCATATGCCAACTTTAAGGACGTTTTCCAAAGAAACTTCTAAATTTTAGAAGAAGACCCTCTAAAATTAACTATATTACTGGGTTTTGAAAAAATCTTGTCAAGAAATAGGGGAATTGGCAAATAGAATCTCAGTACCATCTCCAGAAGAAAATGAAAACTGACATGATAGGAAGCCCAGAAGTTCCTTGTGTAAAAAAAAGTGAGTTCAGAATACTTACTTATAAGATGTATGTCCATTTAAAAATGTTTTTAAAAAAACAAGAAAAACTATACCATCCTGTGGAAAGAAAAACAAATGAAAAAAGAGCACCTAAAACTATATTCTTGGTTCCACAGACAAAGATTTCTATTTCTTTCAATATCATGACTTTCAGACAATTTATTTTCACTTGAAAATTTTCATCTAATTAAAAAATATGTTACATTTGAAAAATAAGAGTAAGAAAATCCACTCAATTCCAAACTATAAACTCCTGACCTAGAGAACTCATTGGCTAGGGAAATTGCAAAACAGATGGGCTGCATTCCAGTGGAAACACAAGCTGAACCCTGGATCAAATAAGCTGCTGTGCTAGATCACTTCATTCTAAGCTGATGTCAAAATGTATTTGTATAGCCCACTAAAGTATGAAGAAAGTAGGATTGTGTGGAAAACAAAAAACTGCTCCCACTTTGAAATTTAGTAAATAAGGAATGTGGAATGATAAATTGAGGTTAAACATAATTTTATTGCCTTTATTCCAAATCACTTAAATAAAATATCCATAAATCTCTCTATCTGTGCTTACTTATAAACACTATTCTGAAGAAACTAACAGATAAAGTGTATTTTTGTTTATTTACCAAAAGTTACTATTTACAATAATGTTTGCAACCAATTTCTACTTCAACTGTCAGAGATGATTCTGATAGTTCTATAATAAACTATTATGTATATAATTTAAGATGACAAGAAAAATTTAAATATTACCACTATTAATTATTTTCTTAATGTCTTGAGAAAATGGGGCCGCATTGCTTTCATTTTCTCCCCAGACAATGCCTAATATTTAAATGTACATGCTTCTTAGAACAGTGACTTTTGTTTTCTGATGTAGTCAATTACCATATACCTTCAAAAGTAAGCATCTGTTCAAAGATATTAATAAAATATCAATAAATAATAATAAAACTATCAATCAATAATATTTCTAAGAGTTTTTATTATTGCAAAAAAGAGAAAACATGATATGCGATAGCTAGCTTTAAGGTTGATTATGAACTTAGTTTTAATCAATGAACATATTCCTTTAACACTATACTTATGACATTGAGAATAATAGTATGATGCAATCCTATTAGAATGTGTATTCAATAGTGAAGCCCTCTTATAATGAGATCTTACAGAAATTTGAAGAATTCAATTTTCTTAAACTGAAACCAAGACAGGAAGAATTTCATAATGTTACATGAAGATTTCAACATAGAAGCAAAATTTTCATTAGTCCATGTCAAAGAATTCTAAGCTCTGAAATTATTACATACATACAAAAGTTATTCTCAATAAAAAAACTGAGTCATTTTGAACTACAGAAAATAATAAAACAGAATTTATATTTAACTATAGAGTTTTCTTCCAAATAAAAATTAGACTCTAGAGACTGATTTTTCACTCTCTGTTTTATCGATTCAGATGCAGTAGCTGCATGATAGTTAGGCAAAGCTCTATTTCTATTTTAATGCTACCATCTATTACAAATCAAAGAGGATATTGTTGGTAATAACTATGATTTTTAGGATAGTACATCTATTTTGAAGTGATATTAAGTTGGAATTTAGGATACAATTATACTTTTCCCCCCACCTTTTTGTAAATCACCATTAAACCATTCAAATGCTGCATGGCTCCAAATCAATATTTTATATATATACACACACACATATGTTTATGATATATAACCTATGTATATGTATGTATGTATGTATGTGTTAGTATGTCAACTTTTGTTTTTGAATAGTTGGCCAAAGGTGATGAACTGCCTCATATGTGGTCTAAGTCCTTCTACTAAAAAGTACGGAATGTTATTACCCAATTTATCATCCATCTAAACTTAATAGCGGTCCCTTACAATATTACCATAGAATAGATTACTATGAAACAGACATAGTGATAAGACTCAATTGAAAGTCACTGACTTTAAAGTAATGTTACAGACACAAAACAAAAAACAAAAAAAACAAAAAAAAAAGATTTCTAAGAATGGCTTATTTTGCTTACCATTAAAATCCAAATGCTTAAGAAAAGGGTGGATTGCTTTACATCCTTTTTTTTTTACATTTTAAAAAATATATAAGGAAGATCCAAATTATAGTATATTGTATTCTATGGACTTGAAGAAAGAACCAATGCTAGAGCATTGTCTCACAGTGAGATAATTTATAACAAATTCTTCTTTGAGGAGGGTCTCAGGATAAATACATCTTACAAAGTCCTTTATATATGTGAGATATGAGACCTTTATTTGAAAAACTGTCTATAAAAATCTTACCCAAATAAGTGGCAATACTTGGGCTACCTTATATTGAGCTCTATAGTTAATATTTCCAGCATACTAAATTAAGAATCAATATTATAAAAGATATACAAAATTAAAATATAACAAGAAAATCATATTTTGAAAAACTAAAAAAAAAAAATAACATTCCTATTTCAATAGTATTCATTGACGGTGCTCAAATAGTGCTAATGTGATGCTGTTTCATAGATTCCTTTGGAATAATCGTTCAGACATGGAGAGCCATGAGGTGAATAAACAATGTAGAAGCACATCAAGTATTCACATCAATTAACTTCAAACCTTTCAATCTTTCCTGAATTTGGTTGAAAAAGAATTCTGACACGAAGAAAGCAAAAATCTAAAGAATTAATTAAGGTTCTTACCTATGTGGTTCCAGATTTTATAAAATTAAGAAAGTAAAAATGAAAGTTCAAAATTGTGCTTCAATACTAGTAAGACCAGAATTTAAGAATACCTTAGAGGACCAAACAGCTCTCTATATTTATTTATCCACAAGGTTAAGAAAAAAAAATTATTTCAGAGTAAATGGATAACAAAAACTATGCCAATTAATGTACCTTGCCTTTTTAGTTAATTAGTCTATTAAAATTTAATGCAATTTTTGAAATTAAACATTATTATATTGAGCAATCATTGAGTTGATAGAGGGTGTGGTAAATATGTGTATGTACTGCAGACTGCAGGGAATTAAGAAAGTGAGCATATTTTAATGTTTGTTCAAATTGAGATTTACCCCTATAATTGTGTCAATTATGCAACATTGTCTTGCATATGAGAAGTGGCATTAAAGAGAAACATACTCTTGGAAATATATAAACAGAAAAAGAGCTGTAATCTGTAGAGGAGAATACCCACTACAGACCAGAAATCCACTAAAATAGTCAAATGTTAAAAAACTCAGTTAGCAACATTTAGTAAATGCTGGGGGACAACAACAGGAAAAATACAAAATATACCTCCTCATATGTAGCAGATGCGTTTTGAGTCAGAAAATTTGGGGCTTGAGTATCTGCTCTATTACTTAGCTAGAGAAACTCTAACAACTCATTTAACTTCTCCAGCCATCATTTCCTGAATTCTAAATGGACAGGGTGAAACTAGAACATTTTTAAAGTCCTTTTCAACTTAAAACATTCTCTTACTAAATGTGAACATCTTCTACATCTACATGTAAGATCGCTTTGAAGATTTTCATTATAGTCACTTGGTAGAGTCAAAAGTACCCTTGCTTAAAGTCTTGCTGGTCCAATAAGGATGAATATTATCTTTGGACTTAGCATTTAAAGGGGACAAATAAATCTGTCAAGCCTCTCAAATGAACTAAGCACAGGCAAAGACCCAAGGTAAGGAAGGGCATATGCAGAAAGACTATTCAAGGATCCATGGTGGAGATGAAGACTCTATCTACACAGTCATTAAGGTTGGAACCTTTCAGTCACTGAAAGACAGTCATGGACAAATAGGCATGAAAACTTCTGACATCAGAGATGGATTCTACAAAGATGTAATGACAGACTGGAAAAATCTAGAGGAAGAACCAAGCATCAGAGGAATTAGAAATTCCTAAATCAAGATGCTTGGAATAAAATAGGAACAACTTCAGAGGTAGAGGATCAGCAAAGGACACAGCAATATTACCATTCCTATTAATTTTTGTAAAGCAATCATACTGGGGAGCATAATTCAATTTTCTCTTTTTTACTGCAAGATTAATCTAACCTGGCATGAGTGATATTTTAAGTTTAGAGAATTATGTAAACTCATATTTTGCTTCCAAGGAAGCTCCAATTTCCATTAATTCTGGAAGTATTATAAAGCAAGTTCTCAGAGAGAGATAAGGAAAGAATTAATTTGACTGTTAATTAGCTCAAGCACAAATCTTTAATATTTTGCATTTTCTGTAGAAGGAATAAAGGCTGCTCAATAAACAATAATATTGTCACTATGTAGTTGGTAGAAGGCTAAGAATCCTACCTTTTTTATAACTATCTACCATGACTCAAGTTCTAAGATTCCTAGAAAAATGCTGTAGAGGATATAACCAAAGAGTGACTCATGAAAGGCCTCTTAACATTCAGGCCCTTTCCCCATCCCTAGTTTTCTTTAGTTGCTATCCCAGGTGCCAAGAGATGTTCTAAGAAGTTGGATGGAGGCTTCACTCCTAAACTCACAGTTCCAAGCTTTCTGTGTATGGTCCTTTCAGTTCTGGCTATCTGTCAATACTGAGCTCAATTCAGCTATTTTCCCAGCTTACTGAATCTCTTTTAAGGATTAAGTTCAATGCTGTGATTCTACTATTTGTCTAATAAGATTTATCTTAACTAGTCTATGTGCTAATAAGTACCAAAGATCATGGTACTCTTTATATACCTTGTGTTCAAAATAAAGATAAATTTCCAAGACTAGAACAAAGACCTCCTTATCTTTTAACCTTGTGTTAATTGAGCTATTCTTTATTCACCTTGTCAGAGAAAGATGCCTGTACATTATAGGGTTAAAACCTTCTATGTTAAAGCATATGTTTGGGCAGAGCCAACATAGATAATAGAAGTCAGGACAAAATGACCAAATGAAAGAAACAATTTCCAGCTCAAGAAGGCTTGGAGGATTTCAAGAAAGGTCAGTCTCACTTGGGTGAAAAAGGAGTGCAGCCCAACTCAGATGATCTCTGGGCAATCTAGTGAGAAGATATCAGTAATCAAGACTCCTCAGTTCTGACTCAATAGCACAGCAGACCAATGCTGAAGCTCAAGTCCCAAAAGAGAAATCAAATTGCCACTCCTGAAAACCAGGCAACAACAGGCATGACTAAGTCAGGCTATCCCAGCTCTGTGAGCAAATCACTAAACACCAGAGGCCCCAGTATTCAAAGCCAAAGCTCAAAGTGCTCCAAACCTCAAAGCTGCATAGTAAGCATCCCCTGTGCCCCAGGAGCAGAGCTCAAAATCAAAAGCCACAAAAAAGAAAGAAAAAAAAAAAAAAGGTAGAAAATGAGCAATAAACAAAAAGAAGCTTGACAATAGAAAGTGATAGGCATGTTCAAACCACCAACTCAGAAAAGGAAAAAAAAATATATCAGCAAAACCTCAAAGGAGGATATGAATTGGTCTCATACTTAAAGAGTCAAATAAGAAAGGCAGAAGAAAAAGATGGGAAAATAAATGAGAGTTATGTAAGAAAAAGCCAACAGCTTAGAAAAGGAAGGATAAAAATTGATTGAAGTAATCAATTCCTTACAAAATATAATTTACCAAATGCAAAAAAAAAAATCTATGGAAGAAACAATACTATTAACAGTAGAATTAGCCAAAAGGGAAAGTAGGTAAAAAAAAAAAGCTAACTGAAGAAGAAATTGGACAAATGAAAGCTAATGACTCCATGAAACAACAAAAATTAGTCAAATAAAATAAAAAGAATGAATGTGTGTGTGTGTGTGTGTGTGTGTGTGTGTGTGTATGTCATTGGAAAACAACTGACCTTGAAACTAGATCCAGGAGAGATGAGGTAAGAATTATTAAATTGTCTGAAAGCTATGATAAAAGAAAGCATTCAGATAGATCTTTCAAGAAATATCAAAGAAAACTGCCCTGATATCCTAGAACCAGAAGACAAAATAATCATTGAAAGAATCAATCAATTGCTCCTGAAAAAGAACCCACAAGAAAACTCCAAGAAATATTGTAGCTAAATTCTAGAATTATAGGCAGAATATTATTATATTAATTATATAATAATTATTATATTATTATAAGCACTCAGAAGATATTATAAGGAGAAAATATTATAAGCACTCAGAAAGAAACAATTCAAATATTATGGAGCCACAGTCAGGATTACCAAGGATTTAGTAACATCTATATTAAAGAATTGGAGGGTCTGTGTTGGAATCTTTACAAACTGTTAAGTCATTAGAGTTGATAGAGACAATAATTATCTAATTTAGCATGGTTCAGTATGATTGATCTAATCCTACAAGGAGATGTTATGGGCCAGAAGAAACAAGGTACTAAGAAGAACAGATAGACAATAATGCTTGTGTTCACACCTTTAGAGAGCTCATATATAAGCAAGAAGTACTTAAGTACTCATTGGAATTCACAAGTATGGGAGATTCACAAAGTTAACTGTGTAACTTTTGAATTCACACCTCCCTTGAAGCTCTTAGGGCCAGAGAGCACTATGGTATAAAAACCCATAATCCCTCTCTCTCGAAGGAGCACAAATAGAGCTTCAATGGGCCAATCAAGGGAGTTTTCAGAGTGAAGAAGCTACGAGTTGAGAGTGGAGCTGAATTTAGATTGAGAGGAGAGAGTCAAGTGAGTTCAGCCAGAAGCCCTCTCTGAGTGAGGAGTTTTACTTCGGAACATTGACTGGGGTCAGAGAAGAGCACTCTGGGAGATTGAGAGCCAAAAACCCTCTCTCAGAGGCAAGACAGATTCAACTTGGTGCTGGCTCTGGAGGCTGAAGAAAGCAGAGGCAGAAGCAAAGGACAAAGCTGCCAGAGCTCTTGGAACCAAGCAGAAAGATAGGCCTCTAAGCTAACCGGGCTATCTTGGAGACAATAAAAGATCTGAACTTTTATCACCTGGCTTCTTTTGGGGTAATTATTGATCTGAACTGATATTAAGGCTGCCTCCAGAAAACCTCCCCCAAGAAACTTGCTTTCTCCCAGAGAGAACCATTATATTTTAAAAGAAGAAAAACACCACAGGTCTGGAATATGATATTCAGAAGGGCAAAGAGGCTTAGATTATAGTAAAAAAAAAATTAATTTTTTCAGAGGAAGAGATGGACATTCACTGAAAATATGAAAAGATCAGAAATAAACAAAATTTATTCTTCAAATATAAGGCTCAAAAAAAGCAAAAAAGTTAAAACAGGAAAGGAAAAAATGTTTACATCTCTACATGGGAAGATGATACTTGAGAACTCTTGAGAAGTCTATCTTTATTATGACAGTTAGAAGGATCATATATAGACAGAGGATATGGGTATAAGTTGATTTTGATGTGATGATATAAAAAAGGCATTAAGGGATAGGAAAAGAATTATATTGGAAGAAGAGGAAAGGGGAGATAAAGTAGAATAAATTAGATCACATGAAGAGACACAAAAGATTTATTATAGTAATGGGGAAGAAGATAGGAGATGAACATTGTTTAAAACTTAATTGATTATTGGTTATAAAACTGATCTTATCCTTTTGAAAATTAGGAGGAGAAAGAAGAATGAAAAGGGAAGGCTGGGTAGAAGGAAGGACAGAAGCAGTAGGGGAAGGGGGACAGAGAAAGAAGGAAGAGTGATAAAAGGAAAGACAGAGGAAGAGAAAGGATGGTCAGAAGCAAAACACTAATGAGGAGGGAGAGATTATAAGAAGAAAAAGTATATAAACAAGGAAGAAAATAGGATAGAGGGAAATACACAGCTTGTAATCCTATCTTTGAATGTGAATAGGATGAACTCTCCCATAAAACAGAAATAGATGCAGAGTGGATTAAAAACCAGACTCCTACAATATATTGTTTATAAGAAAACAGAGAGATTTGAAGCAGAGATACACACAAAGTAAGGATAAAAGGCTAGAGGAGAATATATTATCCTTCAGCTGAAATTAAAAAAAAAAGCAGAAATAGTAATCCAAATCTCAAGCAAAGCAAAAGCAAAGGCAGATCTAATTAAAAGAGATAAGGAAGGAAATTAACATCTTGCTAAAATATACCATACACAATAAAGTAATATCAATACTAAACATATATACACCAAGTGGTATAGCATCCAAATTCTTAGAGAAGTTAAGTCAGTTAAAGGAAGAGAGAGAAAAACTATTATTAGTGGGGGACCTCAATCTCTCACTCAGAATTAGATAAATCTAATCACAACAAAAAAGAAATTAAAGAGATAAACCTTCACAAAAATTGACCATGTATTAAAGCACAGAAACCTTACAATTAAATGCAGAAAGCAGAAATATTAAATTCAGCCTTTTCAGATCATAATGCAATAAAAATTACATGCAATAAAGGACTATATAAAGAGAGACTAAAAATGAATTGGAAATTAAACAATCTAATCTTAAAGAATAAGTGGATCAAATAATGAATAGAAATAAATAATTTCATACAAGAGAATGATAATAATAAGACAATAATATACCCAAACTTATGGGACTCAGCCAAAGTAGTTTTCAGGAGAAATTTTATGCCTCTAAAGGCTTACATGAATAAAACAGAGAAAGAAGAGATCAATGAATTGGGCATGCTACTAGAAAAGCTAGAAAAGGGACAAATTAAAAATTCCTAATTAAATACCAAATTAGAAATTCTGAAAAACAAAGGAGAGATTAATAAAATGGAAAGTAAAAAAACTACTGAATTAACAAATAAAACTAAGAACTTGTTTTATGGGGGAAAAAAAATTAAGATGGACATGCCACTGGTTAATTTGATTTAAAAAAAAAGAAGAAAACCAAATTACTAGTATCAAAAATGAAAAGGTTGAATTCATTAGCAATGAAGAAATATTAAATATTATTAGGAGCTATTTTCCCATACTAACTGCCAATAAATCCAATAATCTAAGCAAAATAGATGAATATTTACAAAAATATAAATAAGCCAGATTAACTGAAGAAATAGAATATTTAAGCAATTCCATTTTAGAAAAAAGAAATTGAACAAGCCATCAATGATATCCCTAAGAAAAAAATCTCCAGCACTAAATGTATTCACAACTGAATTCTAATAAAGACCAATTAATTCCAATTCTATATAAATTATTTGAAAAAATAGGCAAAAAGGCATCCTTTTTATGACACAATCTGGTGCTAATTCTTAAATCAGGAAAAGTCAAAACAGAGAAAGAAAATTACAGACCAATCTCCCTAATGAATATCAATGCAAAAAATTTAGATAAAATGTTAGCAAAGAGGTTACTGCAATTTGTTACCAAGATAACACACTATAACCGGTTGGGATTTATACCAGGAATGCAGAGCCGGTTCAATATTAGGAAAACCATCAGTATAACTGACCATGTCAATAGCAAAACCAACAGTAATCATATGGTTATTTTCACAAATGCTGGAAAAGCTTTTGACAAAATATACCACCCATTCCTTTTAAAAAACATTAGAAGGCATGAGGAATAAATGGAGTTTTCCTTAAAATGACAAACAGTATCTATCTAAAAAAATAGCAAACACTATCTATCTATATGAAAGGCAGACCAGAAGCTTTCCTAATAACATCAGGGTTAAAGCAAGGAGGTCCATTATCACTACTATTATTCAATGAAATATTAGAAATGTTAACTTTAGCAATAAGAAAGAGAAATTGAAGGAATTAGAATAGGCAAAGAAGAAATAAAGCCATTACTTTCTTCAGATAATATAATGATACTTAAGAGAATAAACTAAAAAAACTACTTTAAATAATTAACAACTTTAGTGAAGTTGCAAGACATGAGATAGAGCTATATAAATCATCAGCATGCCTATATAGTTCCAACAAAACCCAGCAGCAAGAAATAGAAAGAGAAATTCCATTTAAAATAACAGCACACAATATAAAATATTTGGGAATCTACCTGCCAAGAATTATATTTACAACTTTACCAAATACTTTTTGCACAAATAAAATCAGATCTAAACAATTGGAAAATATCATTTGTTCATGGGCAGGCCAAGCTAATATAATAAAATGATAATTCTATCATTCTAATTTACTTATTCAGTGCCATGCTAAATTGCTAAAAATTATTTTATAGAGCTAGAAAAAGTAGTAACAAAATTAATCTGATAGAATTAAAGGTCAAGAATATCAAGGAAATGCAAAGAAAGGTAGCCTAGCCATCCCAGATCTAAAACTACATTATAAAGTGGCATTCATCAAAATTTTTTGGTACTGGCTAAGAAAGAGTGGTGAATCAGTAGAATAGGTTAGGTACCTAAGACACAGCAATTAATGACTATAAAAATCTACTGTTAGATATGCCTAAAGATTCTAGCTTCTGAACAAAGAATTCTTTGACAAAAACTGCCGGAAAACTGGAAAACACTATGACAGAAACTAGGCAATGACCAACAGCTCACCCAATATATCAAGAAAGGGTAAAAATGGGTACATGATACCATAAGCAAATTAGGAGAACAAGGAATAGTTATCTGTCAGATCTATGGAGAAGGGAAGCATTTATGACCAAACAGGAGGTAGAGAACATTATGAAATGCAATATGAATAATTTTGATTCCATTACATTTTAAAATTTTTTGCACAAAGCCAATTCAACCAAGATTAGAAAGAAAGCAGAAAGCTGGGAAACAATCTTTACATCCAGTATTTCTGTAACAAGCCTCATATCTAAAATATATAAAAAATTGTATCAGATATATAGGAATACAAGTCATTCCTCAGTTGATAAATGTTCAAAGGATATGAACAAATAATTTTCTGATGAAGAAATTAAAGCCATTTATAGTCTTAAAAATGCTCTATATTACTATTGATTAGAGAAATGTAAATTATAATAGCTCTGAAGTACCACCTCACACGGATCAGATTGGCTAATATGACAGAAAAGGAAAATGATAAATGTTGGAAAGGATGTGGAAAAAGTGGAACACTAATGCATTGTTGGTGGAGTTGGGAAGTGATCCAACCCTTCTGGAGAGCAATTTGGAACTATGCCCAATAATCTATAAAACTTTGATCCATCAATAACTGGTTTGTATTCCAGTGATCATAAAAAATGGAAAAGGACATCTGCGTACAAAAATATTTATAGCAGCTCTCTTTCTAGTGGTAAAGAACTGGAAATCAAGGGTATACCCACTGAACAAACTTTGTTATATGAATGTAATAGAATACTATTGTTCTATGAGAAATGATGAGCAGATGGATTTTAAAAAAACCTGAAAAGGTTTACATGAACTTACATGAACTGATGGTGAATGAAGTGAGCAGAGCCAGGAAAACATTTTGTACAGTAACAGCAAAACTGTGCAGATAATCAACTTATAAATTTACTCTTTAGCAATACAATGATTAAAGACAATTCTAAAAGACTCATAACAGAAAAGGCTATCCACACACAAAGTAAGACCTATGGAGTCTGAATGCAGATTGAAGCATACTATTTTCACTTTTTTGGTTGTTTGTTCTTTCTCATATGTTCTTCCCTCTTGTTCTGATTCTTCTTTCACAATATTCCACTAATGTGGAAATATATTAAATATGATTTTATATGTATGACATATCAGATTGATTGTCATCTTGTGGAGGGAGGAGGGAAGAGAGAGAGAAAAATGGAAATCAAAATCTTCAAAAGCAAATGTCAAAAACTAATAAATAAATTTTTAAAAAGTAGTAGGGGAAACCAAAAAACCTACAACAAAGCAAAGAAATGAGGGACAGTAAGTTCTGAATTGATTGTGTAGTATTTATTATATGGCTTTCATGAAATGGAAATTCATTACTTCATATTTTGAATCCTTTTGTTCTGCTATGCACATGGCAATATCTTTTTTTTTCTTTTGTATTTAAGCTTTAAATAAATAAATAAATTTAAAATAAACAAAAAATAAAGCATATGTTTTCAGATCTCTCCATATCTATTTGGGCAATTTATATTTTCTCAGGGAAATTATTTAAATTTGTTTTCTTTTCCTCCTTCTTCCTTCCTTCCCTCCCCCATATAATATGAAGAGGTATAAAAATGCTGTGCATATCAAGAGTCCTGATTTCAAGACTTATCTGCAATATATATAAATATATCCCTCAAATACATCTAAATAAACTTACAAAACTAGTTACCTTAATATAATGCCACCTTAATGAGATAAAAAAGATATTTAGTCTAGTTTAGCAAAAAAAAAAAAAAAAAAAAAAAATCCCACAAACAAGCTCCTATTTATAAAGCAAATATATGAGAAGAAACAAGGCTCAAAATCATTTAGTTTGAATAAAATCAATTAACCCATTGATTTTATAAATGGGACCTTTAAAGTATTATAGTTATCTAAGAGTTAATTACATGCTTAAGAACCTAATTTGCAACTAGCAATAGCTCTCTTATTAGCAAAATAAAAATAAAAAACGTGTTAGTTAAATCATAAGTGTTTTTCTTCTTGCTGATCAGAAAAATGAAACACTGCCCCAGAATCTTCACTCATATTTTGCATCATCTCTGATTTCATTCTCTACTTTCAAAGACATTATTCTAATATGGCTATCTTTCATTGTCATAAGGCTGACAAGAAAAGCCTGGTCAAGGGGTCAGGTCTACATTTAATCAATTGATCTATTAGATAAAGTTATTATATGCAAGGTCCATATCTCCTTGTTCTACAAATACTCAATGCCTTTGTTCAAGTAATGGACCTTGTGTCTACCTACCACTTAGAACTAGGCCATGTTATTAAATTACGGAGCCTTATAGAATTTCTTCTATCAATTATGTATACAATCCATTTATTCGCATTCCATATTCACCAGCTTCCTATGTAGCCTGCTGTCATCTTTGTTCTGAACAAGTATAGTCCAGTGATACTGTGCTACAGTAAGCCTCACTTTAATGTAAGTATTCTGGCCCTGTTCCTAGACCTTGTTGTATTTATCTCAACTTGCCATGTAATATAAGCAAAGATGACTGAATGGAAGTATTCAAGGACCTGCATTTACAACTGTGGTAGAACCAAGATTCAGAGTCACAAAGAGTTGACAGTACTGCAATTTTCCCTTGCTTTGAAACTTGATGCCATTGTTACTACTACCAAACATTGTATACCCTAAGGAAATACTACACTACTCAATTAAGTTTTCATCATTTGGACTACATATGCCAATGTGACAGAATTCAGTGGAAGCTTTTAACTTTGTGTACTGAGAAAATTTCTGACTACAAATAAGGTTTCTGGAACATAAAACTAGCTTCTGTCTTCAGTTTCTTTAGAACACTTAAAGAGACTTTTAAAAAATACTCCATAATCTCTTCCATTTATTCTTACATGTACTTCTCAAAGGTAGCACATTAGTGGACAGAAACAACTGAAAGAGGGTCTTGAAAATGTACACAGCTTCATCAGCTGCAAGAGTTCTGTATTGTTCTCAAAATACTTTTGAGCATAGCTTCATGATATGGAACTATCATATGGCTTTCCTTCATTTCACCAACATTAAGGAACAAGCTGGATAACACAGAATTTTTATTGCCTACAATAACAAAAACTAACATATATTAATGTGACTTCACTGTGACAATACAAGTGTTCATTATAGATAACATCATTCTAGCTTTACTGTAAGCACAAAGAAATGAGAAAGCTTGACATAAAAAGCACTTATTTAAATGTTAATAAATAACTAGTTGATGTTTTAAAAAGATGATAAATTGGCAGCAGTTTGAAATAAATGTAATAAAAGAATCAAATCAGAATAGCAACAGAATAGCAAAAGACCTATTAAATCCTGTAAAGACTCTATTTTAAGCTTTTTAAAAAGGGCTTCTTTAAATCGAAATGTCAAAATCGATGAGAATACTTCCACCCAATGTCCAGCCCTTAGCGATAAGATTATACACATAAGAATTACAATAGGAACAATTTTCCTCTTCCAAACACAGAAAAAAAATTATTGACAGCAAAGGAGTTATATCTGTTTAAGTGAGAAAAATGTGATTCTATATTAACATAAATTCATCTGGGCTTGTAAGCAACCCAAAGAAGACTCATGAATGGTACATGTAAGCCAGCTGAGAGCAGTCACACTCTATCTCTGATGTTGAGTTTAAGCCAATATGATAGTGTTCTTTAAAAATAAGGAATAATAAATAGATGGCAATAAAAGCAAGTTTTGTAATTAGATCTAATGTTGTTGGTACTTTATGTTTCAAAATGCACAGAGATTCCCAAATCAGAAACAAAAAGGGAAGTAATGAACAAATTTCTCTTACATCAGCAAGAAGAAAACCAACTATTTGATCATATTCACCATGGAAGAAAAATGTAGTTTGGGGACTCATCCAAATCATGAACTCCAAAATAAATTGGTAAGAAATTAAGTGGTAATTTCAATCTGAGCTTCAAAGTGATCAATAACATTTTTTGCAAACTAATAAAGCTCATGTGTTCTTTTATAAAATTAGTAGTACATTCATTTCAGCATATCAGCCCAAAATAGAACATTCTGCCATAAGGCATTTCCTACCTTTTTATCATACACATCTTGCCAGTTTATGCCAACAAAGAAACTGTGCCTCATAATTTCTTTTGCATCATCTGGACCTCCACCAAGGCTATCAGGGAAGAAAGAAGATTAAATAGCTATTAACGTTATAAGCAAAGAAAGTTTCACTGAGATTATATAACAGTCTATTCTTGGACAAACTATTAGTAAGCACTTTCCCAGAACAGAATACATTGAACATCATAATTGAAAACATAAATGTGCTCCCTAGCTCAATTTTCAAATCAAAACATAGTTTGGCCATACATAAATCATGTTTGACTTGAGATATAGGCCATTAATGATGGCTAAAAATCTGGGTAGAAAATTAATTAAAAGACAACCACTAGGGAAAAGAACTAATTTATAAAATTTTCATTTTAGGATTTTAAGTCATTTTCCAAAAAAAACAGTATCTGGCTTAAATTCATACATAGTATTACTATGTTGAAGCATATTATTACATAAAAACAATTTAACAAAGTATCAAAATGGTGGTTGGGAAGGACTTATAGTTAGGAAAGAAACTGATTTTTAGCAGACTGTTTATTCCATAAGGTTTCCCCGTATGCTGAGCAAAGTGCTTTATACATAGATCCTTAATAAATGCTTTTTGTTGTTGACACCGACACCAATAACTGTTGCTTATGCACAATTGTGATAAAAAATATATTCTTTGAAAAATATAATTCAAATGCATATCAACTTACGGTTGAATGAAATTTGCTCTCGATACTATTCGTCCAGACAACAGAAAGTATGCTTATAATACAATACACTCAAGATTGATTTCCTACATCACCCTTGAAAATCAATATCTTTATAATTATATGCTGAATAATTTTGTTGCTTAATTAAATGTCTTATTTGAATTTTTGAGGAGACAATGAAATAGCTGAAATTGGACTATTCTCAGAAATACCAAGAATATGGGGAGAATAGAAAAGGGAAAGAAATTGAGGTAAAAAAAATAAGTCATTTCTCTCCTTAAGATCCAGAGCAAATCTGGTGTTATAAGCACACAAAATCTGAAGGAATCAAATGGAAGAATTCACTTCTATATGAATCTCTTGAATGCTGAGAATATAGTCAGGCCAAGAGAAGGCAGACAGGCTCTCTTCACAGTCTGAAATGACCCCCAGTAGAAAGCACTTTGAAAAGGGGGTAGAGAGACCCTGGATTCTTAGCTAGAAGTGGGAAATATGTTTTGAGAAACTCTCAAGACAGTTTACTCAGAATGTTTTCTATCTCCTTTCACTAGTTAATAGTTTTCTACTATTTTTGCAGTGTGGGTGTTTTAAGTCTACATAATTGATACATCAAAAATTACAAATTTCCTTAAGTCATTCTCCTGTTGTCAATGAATTTTCCATTCTTTAACATCAGGCCAACTACATTATGCAATATCTAAAAATATATCCAAAGAACTTAAGAGGAATACTTTAGAATTAAGGAAGTAAAAAAAATTGAATATCAAATGCTCTCATAGTATAAAACTACACCAAGTTGATATATTGATAGTAGTTGCCTTCATTTGTAGTTACCAAATGACTTACAAATGTTATTATCGGACCTGAAAGTCAATTGATATAATAATTAATGAATAATTAGATGGCACAGTGCATAAAGTTAGACTTAGAATCAGAAAGATCTGAGTCTGCAATTACATTTCAGAAACTATCTTTTTGACTCTGGACAAATTCTTTAATCTCTGTGCCTCAATTTCCTCATCTATAAAATGAGCATAATAATTATAGCTATCTCACAAAGTTATTATGAAATCCCATGAGACAACATATGTAAAACTCTTGCAAACTTGTCAGTTATTACTAAATAGGAAGGGCAGCATAGTACTGTAGCTAGAGAATTGGCTTTGGTAAGACCAGGGTTTGGCTACATGATCCTGGACAAGCCATTTCATTTCTCAGAGACTCAAAGAACATGTACTGAAGAGAAGTTGCTTATTAGTATGGCTGAGAGAAATTCCTCCTCCCTCTTCCCCCTGCTCCCCTCCCCCACCTGAGAACTTCAAACACTGATAAAATCACAGATGTAAACTCCTCAAAAGAGGGAGCCACTTTGATCTATGGCATTCAGTTCAAATAAATTCTCTCTCTTTTTAGTATTCATAAATTATAAATCCTAGGATCTGGATCCCAAAGCAAATTCTCAATTATCTGTAGATTCATAACTCTTAGAATTCATATATCTCAGAAACCATTATTCCCCTTTTTCTTTAAAGTATGTAATACATTTACATGGAATTATGATTTTTCTAAGAGGTCTCTATTTCAGTTCAAGGAATACATGTACTGATCATTTTTTACAATATTATGTATCTTTGTGGTTTTGTGACACTAAAAAAAGAGTTTTAAAAAAACCCGGATAGTTTCAGATCTTGAATCTATGACAGTAGCAATCTTAAATGTGACCCCTGGTGTTATTGGTTTGAGATAAAACAAAACGTCAGTTTCCCTTTCCTCAGGGTAGGAGTTAGTCAATACAGTGAAAAGCTGGCTGGATTTGGAAGCAGGGAAGTGTATCTAGCCTAGCTCAATACCAATGTGACCTAACATGACACTTCATTTCTCTGGACTTCAGGCCCTTCATCTGCAAAACATGTAGATTGCAATTCCTTTATATTCTAAATTTAAGATCCTATATTTCTCCATTAAAAAAGGTTTTCAATGCTGAAGGACAACAAAAATACACAAGATAAAAAGTAACAAATTTAGGTTACTCCTAAAAGAAAACATATAGAAATATATATGTACATATGTATATGGTGGCCAATGGCCAAAGTAAGAATGATTTGGCACATATAAGATACTATAAATATAAGATCCCCAAAATGATATGTGTGTGTGTGTGTGTATCTGTGTACATATATCCATCAATATGTAGGACAGATGCTATAGACTAATGAGCTTATGCCAACCTATGAATGAATTGGAGGCTTAAAATACTTTAAATTTATGTTAGATTAAGTTTGTGTTGAAATTTGCAAAGAGAGAAGTTAGAAGAAGGAAAACTGAACTGCAAAATTCCTCTGAAGAGGCCCTTCCTTTATTTTCAACTTTCAAGAATAGTCCTTAATTCTCAAAAATTACTAATGTAAATTTATAGTTACTTAAGATTTATTTATGGTAGCAAAATATGTGAATATAATACCAACTGAAATTAACCCTGTAAGGCTGATATAGAAGATACTTTTACAGATGAAGGAAATGAGGATCCAAAAATGATTTGCCTTAGATCATAAGGCTTATAAATGGCAGAGTGTGGGCTTCTGGTTTTAAATCAAGTACTCCTTCTAGTTCATCACATTGACAGATGCTTTCTAAGCATAGGTGCCAACCAAGAAAATCAAGTCAAAATCATGGGTACATTTTCTGACATTTATGTGAAAGAAAAATGCAGTCCACATCTATGGACTGCCTGAAATATTCATTGTTATTCAAAGTAATAAAATCTGTGAAATATGTCCTGATCAAAGTGGAACTTGAGGATAAAGTAATTTAAAATAAAGATAATAATAAGTAAAATTTCCATACTGTCATAAAATATGAGTTCTTTTTTTAAAAAAATTAAAGCTTTTTATTTTCAAAACATATGCATGGATAATTCTTCAGCATTTATCCTTGCACAACCTTGTGTTCCAATTTTCCCCCCTTCCCCTGCCCCCTTCCCTAGATAATAAGTAGTCCAATATATGTTAAACATGGTAGAAATATATGTTAAATCCAATATATGCATATATATTTATACAATTATCTTGCTGCACAAGAAAAATAAAATAAAACCAGAAAAAAAATGAGAAAATACAAGCAAATAACAACAGAGAGAGTGAGAATGCTATGTTGTGTTCCACACTTTGTTCCCATGGTTCTCTCTCTAGGTGTAGATGGCTCTCTTCATCACTGAACAAGTGGAATTAGTCTGAATCATCTCATTGTTGAAAAGAGCCACATCCAACAGAATTGATCATGGTATAATCTTCTTGTTGCCATGTACAATAATCTCCTGGTTTTTCACACGGCAAGTTCTTAAAGAAAGGTTAAAAGTATGGCTGATACCTTATAAGCCAATGAAAATTAAAGAAAAGAATTTACCAGAAAGAAACATTAAGTAGTACTTCAATGGTATAAAGGAAAGAAATAATAAGACCCCCCCCCCAAAAAAAAAAAAACAACTTTTTACAGGAAAGTAGATGGAACAGCGGATAAAATGTTTGATTTGGAGTCATGAAAACTTTAGTTCAAATCCTCACTCAAAACACTTAGTAGCTATGTGACTCTGAGCAAGACACTTAACATTTGCATCATTTTCCTTAGATGCAAAATGGGGATAATAACAGTAATCACATTCAAGATTGCAGAGAGCAAATGAGATGTTTATAAAATCACTTCAAACATTAATTGCACTATATGAATGCTAGTTGTTTTTATTATTTTCCCCCAAACTTCATTTACTTCTTCCTAACTTCTATAATTCTACTGAGGGCATTGCACATTTTTCTAGTCACCCAGGGATGCAACTTAGAAATCATCTTTAACTACTCCCTCTTTCTTATTTTCTATAAGCAATCAGTTACAAAGTTTTGCATATTCTATCTATTCAACATCTCCTGCATCTGTCTTCTCTCCACTAATACAACCAATCATCTAATCCCTTACCACTCTCTGCTCACTTTTGCTCTCTTCTTTACTGAAATTCCAAAAGCATGGTGACCATATGGTCACTAGATAAAGAGGCTCCAATGGCTCCTTTTCCTTAAGAATACAAAATACAAACCCTTCTCGTAAGTTTTTTTTTTAAGTTTTTCACAACTGAATTTCAACTTTCTCTTTAAGCTTTTTTTTTCTAACATTATCCTTCTTCACATACATGTCAGTTAAAATGGTCTATGTTTCATTCTATACATTTCCTGCCTTTGCACAAACTGTCCACTATATTTAGATTGCATTCTTTCCTCACTATGTCTTGGAGCATCCCCTAGATCCCATCAAGAGTCTGCTGAAATGTCACTTACTACAAAAGATCTATGTTCTCTCTAGTTTCAGAGGTTCTTAAACTTGTTTCCATGAACTTGTTTTTCAAAAAATATTTTTCTAATAGTTCAAGATATATTACCTTTCTTTATAATTATATAATTTTTACATTTAAAATATGATCTGATCAACCCTGATTGATGTGATTCTTTTCTTTTTTAAAATTATTTTTAAAGCTTTTTATTTACAAGATATATGCATGTGTAATTTTTCAGCATTGACAGTTACAAAACCTTTTTTTTCCAACTTTTCCCCTCCTTCCCCCCATTCGTTCCCCCAGATGTCAGGTTGACCAATACATGTTAAAGTATAAATTAAATACAATATATGTATACATGTCCATACAGTAATTTTGCTCTACAAAAACAATCAGACTTTGAAATAGTGTACAATTAACCTGTGAAGGAAATAAAAAATGCCAGCAGAAAAAAATAGAGGGATTGGGAATTCTATGTGATGGTTCATAGTCATCTCCCAGAATCCTTTCGCTGGGTCTAGCTGGTTCAGTTCATTATTACTCTATTGGAACTGATTTGGTTCATCTTCCTTGCTGGAGATGGCCACGTCCATCAGAATTGATCATCATATAGTATTGTTGTTGAAGTATATAATGATCTCCTGGCCCTGCTCATTTCACTCAGCATCAGTTCATGTAAATCTCTCCAGGCCTTTCTGAAATCATCCTGCTGGTCATTTCTTACAGAACAATAATATTCCATAACATTCATATACCACAATTTATTCAGCCATTCTCCAATTGATGGGCATCCACTCAGTTTCCAGTTTCTGGTCACTACAAAGAGGGCTGCCACAAACATTTTGGCACATACAGGTCCCTTTCCCTTCTTTAAGATCTCTTTGGGATATAAGCCCAGTAGTAACATTGCTGGATCAAAAGGTATGCACAGTTTGATAACTTTTTGAGCATAGTTCCAAATCACTCTCCAGAATGGGTGGATATATTCGATGTGATTCTTTTCAACAATGAAGTGATTCAGGCCAGTTCTAATGGAGAGCTATCAGCACCCAGAGAGAGAGGACTGTGGGGACTGAGTTTCGATCACAACATAATATTTTCACTTTTTTGTTGTTTTCTTGCATTTTGTTTTTTTTTTCCTTTTTGATTTGATTTTTCTCGTGAAACATGATTAATGTGGAAATACATATAGAAGAACTGCACATGTTTAAGATATATTGGATTACTTGCCATAAGGGAGGAAACTTAGGGGAAGGGAGGAAGAAAAATATGAAATACAAGGTTTTGCAAGGGTGAATACCAAAAACTGTATTTGCATAGATTTTGAAAATAAAAAACTATTATTTTAAAAAATATATGATCTGAAAAGGGACCTGCTAGCTTCATCACATTTTCAAAGAAGTACAATACCCTAAAAAAAGTTAAAAGAATCCCTGGTCTAGTTGTCAGTATTGTAGTTGGCATGTGTGTGTGTATGTATGTGTGTATGTATGTATACATGCACACACACACCTGTTCTCCTTTTCAATATAACACAGACTTCTTAAGGGAGGGAATATCCTGAGATTTATCTTTATGCTCCAGTATGTATAGCACAATGTCTAGTACATAGCAGGTTCTTAATAACTGTTTATTAAATATATGAAACATAGATATAATTATGCATAAATATACATTAACATGTTTTTCAAATATTCCACTTATCTGTTTTTTAGATCATCTGAAGTATAAAAATGTTTATGGATTGACCTGCTATAAATGACAATACTTCCAAGCAAAGGAAGCACAAAAGAAGAAAGAAGGCTACATTGTAGCCTGGTATAAAAGAAATCAAATCATGGGAACATTAAAGGAACATCAAGTGGACTATGGACAGCAACATGAGTGTCCCAGCTCTTCTGAATACAAATGCTCAGAATGCTCTACTTAATGTTGCTGGTGTGGGAAGACTGAGGAAATATAAGGTTTGGGTTAAAAAAAAAAGTAAATAAATGTTTTAAACTTAGATGTCAAATGAAAAAAGGTATAATCCGGCACTTTTTTCAAAGGAACCCAACTGGAGAGTTTTCATAAGAGTGTAATTATTTTCTATGAGCATTATTTCAGTCTTACCGTTTATTTGGATCTTTTATTAAGAGTCCAGAAAGTAAGGATTTTGCATCAGAAGAAAGAGTTCGAGGAAATTTAATGTCCTCCATTAGTATTAGCTCAAAAAGCTTCTCATGATCCTGGTTGTAGAATGGCAATCTCCCACACATCATTTCATACATGACAACGCCCAGACCCCACCAGTCTACTGCACGGCCATAGTCATTGTCTTCTAAGACCTAAAAGAGAAAGTAGGAAAACAATTAAACCACGTTTAAAGGCTTGAGCTGAAACCCACATTTTTATTCAAATTGTCCCATTTCTCCCATGCTTGGGTGAGCAGCTCTGAGATGCTGCCCACACATGGCCTTTTATCTCACTACACCTTTGACTGTTACAAGACCCATGTTACACCAGAAACTATTCACAGGGCACCCACACAAGAGGCCAAGCATAACCATATAGCATGTCAAATCAATCAATCACAAGGACACCAATGGATTAAAATGAATAAGGTTCCAGCCAGTGGTAGCTTAGTTGTTTCCCTTTTGTGAAATCTCAAGCCACTGGTTAGTCTGAGGATATACCAATGAAATACTTTTAATAGGCCTTAATTCCCTACTGAAATCCATGAACTTTCTGCCTGCTAAAAGATGAAGAGAAAAAGAACAAGCTGATTTCATTTACAAGGCCTAGAAAACAAATTTAAGAAAGAACACATACTGACAGCCTTTGTATGAATTTTTTAAACTCTCAAAATTCCTAAACAGTTGAAGTCTGTAAGGAAAATCTTTGAAAATAATAGAAATTCAATACATCATCTTTTGGCTTATAAGAAAATGTTAATTGCCCACACCTCCATTATATTAAGGCAAAAATTTTATATTAAGTAAATATAATATCCATTTAAACGTATTTCTAGTATATAAAAATGACATTCAAATTATTGCACTGTACATAAAAATAAGTTTAAGAAGATATTTTACTATCTTGAATAAGTCAAGAAAAACCATATTAAATACAACACATTTTTTATTTCAGTGTTTTTATATGATATGGATATGTGCAAGCAGACAAAAGAGATTTTCTATACAACTCAGAAATACTTTTCTGTAAATGTCTGATGTAGAAGAAAATGGTGAATATGCAATGCCAGATCTTTCCTTTTAGACATGATCTTATAATTGTGTATATATGTTGTTACTTTTGGAGAAAATTTTACCAGATATATTAAACCAGAAGGAGAAAGCATTCATACCCAGTACACATTTTGAAGAAAAAATTTCAAAGAATGATTGCATGAAAAAGAAAGAGAAAGAATATCCAGATCCAAGACATTATATAGAACAAACTAATTTCTTAAAAGAAATTCTGAATGATTTCAAAAGAGTTAACAGTAATCTACGGATAAACTAATACAGCTATGCTCATGGTTCAGATTTTTACTTTTTAAAGTTTTATGATGCTTTTATTTTATTTTATTCTTTTTAATCATTTTAGAAGTCTAAGAGTTAACATTAAAATGATTACAGGATAAACCTAGAGCTCCAAGGGAATTAAAATGTTATTAAAACATACTCATTTCACAGATGAGGAAAACCTGAAGCCCAAAAGGGTGGTATACCAGCCCAAATTCACTTATATAACATGAATTAGAGCCAGAATTCAAACTCAGGTCCTCTGACTCCAAATCCAATGTTCTTTCCAATTTCTGATTGCTTAGAAGGGTAGGGAGAAAAAAAATAGGGACCAGAGTGTCTGAATTAAAGTTTAAATCTGGGTTCAATGGATAGACTACAAAGTAATTATCTATTGATACCAAAACCTAGAGACCAAAGAGCCATCTCATATTTGAGTAATTTCTAAGAACAAAAGTAAGAAATTAAAATGAATTCATAAAATGTGAATTTACTGAGTGGATGCTATGCTAATTATTAGATTCGTTTTACATACACACACACACACACACACACACACACACTTTATTTCCTAAAAACATATTCTTTTTCAAAGAAAAATATTTCAATTAGGCAGAATCTAAGGAATTCTGAAAGCAACTATTACATTTTGTTTTGGTGGACAGGGATAAAAAAAAAAAAGAATTAAGGGAAATAATCATTACCTTAAGAAAGGAGGAATGTAATACCTCCTCTTTAACAGGAAAGCCTCTGGTACTTTACAATCTAAGTTAAGAAATTATAAGGGAGATGTCACATCACAATATACCTTTATACTTTTGGAGGAAAAAATACTTTAAATGCTAAGCTTTTATTTTCACTCTCATGAAAAAAAACTTAAGGGTAATAAAGTTTTTTAAAAAAGTAATGCGAAGGAGAAAGATTATTTGCATATTTAAGTTGGAATAAGTTGTCCACTCATAACTTTTAAGTGGCCCAGATTTTTGGTTACTACATAAGGACATAATGTATGGCCAATAAGAAAGGCATACTGCATGTGGGATATAACTAATTTACATAGGATTTCACTTAATAACAACAAAAATTTTTAGGTCTCAGCAAACCTTTTACTGCATTCCCACAATAGCAACAAAACAGTGGTCCCAAAAAAAGAGCCAAATGTGGTTTTTAACCTCTTTTTTCATAAAACCATAAAAAGCATAAAAGCTGGATTAACTGCCTCCCGAACCCGCATATCACCAGCCGGGTTCTCATCCCCAGCTGGCAAAACTGGCAACCCTTTATTTTTGTTTAAATACCTGGTTTACAGCCAGAAGGGAAAGTGACTGCATAAAAAAGGTTTTATTTTTGAAGAGAAATAAGCAAATGAAAAAATTAAATTGCATTATAGAAAAATCTGTTTCAAATTAAAGTAAAATAGATTTTATACAGCTTGTACAATATAAAATGAATACTAATTTCCAAAATATAAATGTTTCCTTCTTAACATGCAATCTTTAAGTGATGGATTTTATATATATATATGTTCATGTCTATGTGTGTATGTATGTATATATATATAAATCATATATTATAGCTATATTCATAAGAACTTAAATATTATTTCATTTGGAGGAAAATATGCACTGTTTGTTGGCTTTATATGCCAACTCAACTTATACAGATTATTAAAAAAAAAACAAAAATCACGTGAACATAGAGCCTCCATAATCCTTTAATGAAGAATTTCTTTACTGTCAAATTATATCTTTAAGATATTTAAGACTTCAGTTCAATCTCATACTCATATACTCATATTCCTTATTCATCTAAAAAATGACAGCCTGGATGATCCCAAAAAGGAAATGATACTTTTTTCCACCTACAGGAAAATGATCCAGAATAAGTTTTGACTGCTCATTCAACAAATTTACTCTCTTCTCTCTGTTTTAATACTCTTATAACACAACACACTACATTCAACAGACTATATCTTTTAAAGATAGAATTTCCTTCTTTCCTTTAATTGTATCACTTTCTCTAAATGACATCAAATTGTGTATAATGTTAAATATCTGACTCTTTTCTTTCTGGACTCTGTGGATTTTCCTCATCAAAAAGGTTCAACTGGGACTATTTCCTAATTGTTATATGAATTAATTAAAACAGTGGTAACAAATGATGTAACAAAAAAGTGAAAAATACTAAAATATACAGTAAAATTCCAATAAATACAATTTGCTGGATTGATATGAAAATGCTGTAGGTCAAAATACACCCATTAAAACTTAATTTGTGATTTTATTGACACTAGTATTTCTTTCACTAATACAAATCATAACCCCTTTAATTTGGTATGTCATCTTTATGAGCTGTTGTCTTGGGTAGGGGAGAGAAGTCACCTATTGGCCAATCTTCAGGTGATAAGCCTTTCTAAATGGAATTGATCTGAGGCTGAGCAAAGGATAAAAGCTTACAACTCATCCTGGGGCACATTTACCATCTTTACAACTTTATGAGATCTGCCTGAGGTTGTGCTTTCCAGAAATATCTTTCAGGAGCATTTAATCACCTCTATACCAGGATAAGGCATCAATATAAGGCCTTGTGAGAATATACATACATACATACATATATATGAAATACAAGTAAAATTCTGATACTGATAACCTGGCTCCAAAAATCATTGTTATAAAGCTTTAAAGTAAAATTTTAAATCCACATATATTTTCCATCTTATAGTTTTCACTTTATATTTCAAATTACAATAGTCCAAGAGAGGATGTTAAGTCAAAATTCACCTCAGATATTTAGTATTTGTGTGACCCTGAGAAAATTATTTAACCTCTCTTACTCTTAGTTTCCTCAACTGCAAAAAATGGTAATAACAACAGCACCTATCTCACAGGGTTGTTGAGGATCAAAAAATAGAATATGTGCAAAGCAACTGCAAATTTTAAAGTGCTACATAAATGGTGGCAGTTATTATTATCAATGCATACTTTGTGTTTTCCAGACCTGTGCCTTTGTTGATGTAGAGAACACCCAGTATGAAAAAAGATCCACAATTTAGGTGCAATTTGTAACATTAAAGACTTGCTTAGAGACTGAAGTTAAATGTCATACAGTTCAATATAGTACATGAAAAGTCAAAGCATGAACTCAGTTCTTCCCAACTCCAAAACCAAAGTATTATTAACCATGCCATGCTGAACACATTATTAAGGTGAGAAAACTATTTCTTTAATGATGTGTTAATATTTTATGCTAAATTAAATTACATATATTATAGTGAAAGCTCAAAATATCTAATGGACACTATCACCTGCACAAGTTTCACATTCTGGAGATTACAACTTTCAAAACTTACCCAGGATGAACCAATTCTTTGTTGCAATTCTGATTACAGATAATTAGTGTATATGAAACACAACAATCCTGCTTAATGACAAGTCTTTAACAATCACTGGCATATTTTTACCAAGCAACTATAGTTAGCCAGATTCCAAGATAGGAATAAAAAGAGGGAGGAAGAAGTATGTGTTCTCTCAATGTTAATACAGTTAAGTTTCATAAAAATACAAGAATATTACTTAACATTCTTCTACATGAAGCATTTCCTGGTCCCCCCAATTTACCTTGTTCTTCTTGGCCCATATTCTGCACATTCTTAAATAAATGTTTTCTCTCCCTGATCCATTCTTCAAGAGCAAGACTAATTTCATTTTTGTCTCTGTAGTCCCAGGATACAAGATACACAGTTCTGAGCATATAACGAGCACTTAATAAATGCTTAATGACTGATTTATTAATAGAAGCAAAGTTTTATTCTTTTAATTTTTTTTACTAGGAATCAAAAATTATTTCATTCTCTGCCATATTGAGATAAAAGCTTCAGAGGCCAAAGGTAGAGATTATGCAGCTGGATAAAAACAAGTATTTATTAAACCTTCATTCTAAATGACTTTTATAAAACTATTGCTTTTTTTCCCTTAGAACAAATTTTTTTATATATTTTAAGTGGTAAAACTAGAGACTCTTAGAAAACCCCATGTTTCAAAAGGATATGGGGAAATGACATTTTTAGTACATTAATTTAATGAAAGGAAGTTAAAAAAAAACTCACCTCACATCATGAATGAATGAATCATTCTCATTCCAATTCAGATTTATTAGTTGGGTGAAGGAACATCTTTCTTATCTTGCTCATAGGGCCACACAGTATACCTAAGGCATGCAATTATAAGGAGATAATGCATGCCCTGGAGTGGCTTACTGCTCAATCAATAATTTTGACAGAACAGATGGGGGAAAAAATTAAACATCTAAACAAACTGTCTGCACACCTATGTTGTGAAAGTAAACTGCGAACTTAGATGTACCAAATTACTGATAATTCATTTTTTAAATGTTGCCTATTAACCTTGTATTTCAGGTGACTCATCTACATAAGCCCATCATGTATTTTATCACCAAATGTACATGCTTGACAAAATTATGACCATTAAGGATCTTCTAATTTAATTTAAAAAGAATATTTCTTAACATGAAGTTGAACTCTTTATAAAACAGAGAATATATTCCTTTTTTTTTCCTTCAAGATATATCATTTATAGCATGGCTTCTTTGTTTTTTCATTTTAATATTTTTCCCCTCTACAGTTCTCAATTGCTATAAAAATTTCTATGAGACTGAAAATGAAATGTCAAATTGCTATGAATTTGAATGTACTAAGTTGTAGGAATTATCCATAACACATATATATATATTTTATATATATATATATACACACACACACACACATACATACATACATACATACAAATATACATACACACACTTCTAAGACAATGTACATAAAAAGCAAACAGCTGCTCAAACAGGAAAAATATTTGAAGAAAAAAGTCAAATGGGTTCAGATGCAATCTTATCAATGAAATGACTTTAAAAGGTACCTATTTCCCACAGTTTCATTGTACACAGGCTCCTTTGGTGCCACAACTAGTTTAATCTTTGCAAATACTTCAAACAGAGAATTCATTGTGGCTTTTATGAGATCAGACTTTAGGAAAAATCAGTGAGGAAAGCTTCAGACTGATCAGAAGAAGTGATGATTTTGTTTTGAGTTCTCTGATTTCAAAAAGCTCTTATTTAGACTTCATATAGAAGCTAGAGAATCATAAAGCTGTCCAAGCAAGAACATGGATACAGGAATTCTGAGAATTACAGCCAAGGGAGCAAAGCACATAAATCAAGGAAACACCGCCTTGGTGCTACAGACTGCACAGGGTTCCTTCTAGACTGGATACACAAGTAATTTTAGTTCATATTTGAATCAGAGCTGATAAAAAGGTAGTGGTTTAGAAGCATCCATAAATATTATATAGTAGTTTGGTAAAGAAAATGAAACATTAAATATTTCCACTCATGATGCCTCTGTGCTATCATGAATTATGATGACAATCACATGATTCAAATTCAAATGAATGTTTCCTTTCCTAAAAAGATCACTGTGATCTTTTCCTTTACTTTCCCCCAACCCCAGAATAAAAGATAAGACTCTTATAGGAGCATCATGAAGATTAATATCTGAAAAGTACTTTCAAGAAAACAAATACTGCTTAATTATCAATAAATGAAGATTCTTAGAAAATTTAAATACTTTCTTGAAGATGTATATGTTAAAAATGTTTTTGTATAGATAGAAGAAAGATTTATATGTGGTACTGTCCAGGACTTACCAAGGAATTGCTGCATAGGAGAGGCTTAATAAAACGCTTTGATGATTTGTTGACTTAACCTGACCAAATGAGTCAGTCAATAAACATTTTAAGGTCTTCTTATTTCAGTCATTGTGCTAAGTGCTGGAGATTTTTCTTTTCACAAAATATTTGGAATTCGTAAGAACATAACCATAACCTTAAGACAACCATTTCACTGTGACTTATGGATTCTTAGGGAAGACAGTGTAAAACTTTATGCTTGTCACAAAGTTATATATGCTGATATTTCTTCCCCTGGGTTAGGGGAGTTAATGTACTTTCTTTTGACTTCAATTTTAGAAGCCTTAAAAAAGTCTCAGAAATAAAATGATGATAAGAATATACTCATACTTTAGAATGACAGACACACTTTGTGTCACTTATTATAGGTAAAATATAAGTGCATCCTTCAAGGAAAAATAAAACAATCACATTGATTATATATAATACTAAATTATTTATTTAAAAAAATCAACATAACCTCTGCTTACCCTTAATTTGCCTTCAAACTCTTCTCAATCATAAACAATACCTGAGTTACTAACACTGGATTTGAGTACAAACAAAATCTATTAATCTCCAAAATTTTATTTAATTATTGAAATTTTGCCTTATAGCATTAAGTTATATTTGAGCAAATTATTTCTAACTGAAAATAAGTTATTAAAACCATTCCAATGTCATAAGTTCAGGTTTTTCCAAAATAGTAGGGCAAAGCTAAGCTTATTATATAAGTAGGCCACCAAAGAGGCTAGGTAAAATTGAAGGTAAATGTACTTTCCAAAGGTGTTTAGAAAAGTAAGAAAAAATTTTCAAAATACTGCCCTTCGTTACTTGAATAAAAATCATATTTTACACTTGGATGAAATACAATTGTAGACGTTTTTCTAAATACCAGCTGAACCTTGCTAAAATACATTTCCTTACAATTGAATCATTTTTGTAATGTCTTTCTGTTAGTTCTAACTTGACTATCAAATAATTTTTATTTTGACACGATTACAGAAGTACATTTCTCTAGGTTTCCAAAACCACCTTATTCAACCTTCCCCATCTGTCACCATCTGCTTCTTTTTAGCATGTACTTTTTGTGTGATCACATAAGCATGTGAAAAATAACTAACATTCAGATGATTATCTGCTGGTACATTTGAGGACTGGGCATAATAAAAGTGAACTGCCAAAACGTACTTAACACTTTTAATTTTGTTGGGTCTTGCATGTAAGCTACATTTGATTTTCAAACTGTTTTACAGTTGGAAAGTTGATCAGGTACTGCTAACTCAAGACCAAAGCTGAGACTTTAAATAATTAGCACCGCATAAAACAGTGTAGATTCAATGAGAGCCATACCAAATAGTAAATTTAACAGCAAGAGTTTACATGTTATTTCTACTTTATTCCATAACTTTTTGGGTGAGAAAATACAATATTCATTGCAAAAAAATATACTTGTAGGGTCAATTTTATTTTAGGTCAAGTTTAATCTTTGTAAATATGAGAAATTCTAATATAATAGCTTTTCAAAATTCTACCACTACTGCATTTTAAATGTTAGTATGTTGCATGTAATACTTATGGTTATTTATATGTCTGCCAAGGCTATCTATAAAATCCCTTAAAAACATAATTTTTGAAACAAAAGATCAATTTTGCAAACTGAAGAGACTTTGGCCTTTATTAATTGATGCTGTCAAAGAAAAATAGGATACAGTGGCATTCTAACATTTTAGTTTTAAATAATAGCACACAAAAACTAATTATGTTTATCTTTGTACCCAGCTGCAATTATTTTCAAATGTAAATATAATTAAAAATTTAAATTAAAATTTTTAAGAATCAGACAAGAAAAAAATTATCCTTCTAAATTTTCTTTTTCAATTGAATACAATTTAACAATCTTGGCTATGTGAAATTTAAACATGTTAAAACATGTTTCAAATAACTTTTATCTGAAAGATATAATAAGCTAGTTTCTCAAAAAGGTGTAGAATAATCTCATTTATCCATTGATTATTTTACATTGATAGCATTTGACGACACCATAATAATGTCAAAATATTATACAGGTAGACAAGAGACTTTTATAAGAAATAGCCTTCAACAAGAAGTTTACTTTGTAAAATGATACCATTTTACAAGAACATGAAATGAGTAACAGAAATAAGAAACAGTTAGAAATAGTAACCATGTGGAAATATTTCTGGTCTGAGACAAGATTACTATTCTTTTTAAAATAGTATTTTATTTATCCAAATACATGTAAATATAGTTTTAAAAATTCACCTATTTGAAAAACTTTGGTTTTCTTCCCCTTTTCCCTCTCTTCCTCCCAAGACAGCAAGCACAAGATTACTATTCTTGTGGCTAGTAAGCACTGAAAATAACAGATTCATTATTTTTAGGGCTCAAATGAACCAGCGATAAAAGAACTAAAGGAGAGATAGAAGGTTAGAAAGAATGGAGTAACAGAGTAAATTTCATTGGGGAAAAAGTCGAGGGAATATGTTGTAGAAATAATTAGTCTCGTGAATCAAACTGTTATTTTTTTCAAAAAAGTATAATATTTTTCTTAGCTGCGATGAGTCATGTAAATGATATGGATGATAAATATCCCAAAAATTCAAAGATTTCTGGAATACTGAAACACATTCTTCCTTAACATCTCAACCAAAAGGTAAACAATCCTCATGAAATGTTGTGGATTAAAAACTGGACCCATAATTCTTGTTTCAGCAGAATGGAAGGACCTCTGAAAGCAAGTATTCTATACAAGTAACCTTTGAGAACCCAGGGCAACCACCATCATGTTAAAAGGCTTCAAAGGGTCACTTTTATTATTGTCCATATTAAAATTTTATGAAAAGTTAGTTATTTTTAGAGTCAGCAACTTCAAACAGGCCAAAGTAATGATATTCATCATTTTCCTTTTGAGACAATTCATCAAAAGCACATGTTATCTAATCCTTGGGGAGGTAATATTATTTTGATATCAAAATCTATAAAAATGGTTTTTAACAAAATATGAATTATTGAAAAACAAGAAATAAAACATGTTCCTTGTTTTCTTTTTGTTTGTTTTTTTTTTGCTAAGGCAATTGGAGTTAAGTGACTTGACCAAGGTCACACAGCTAAGAAGTGTTAAGTGTCTGAGGGCAGATTTGAACCCAGGTCCTTCTGACTTCAGGGCTGGTGCTTTATCCAGTGCACCACCTAGCTGCCCCACAAAACATTCTTAATACAAGAGACTCATATATAGCCCATTTTAAAACAATTAAAGAGTCTTCTTAACTCATATTCTTTGTTTTTGTTCTAGGGTACATTTACATAGGAAATAATATCTTGGTTTCTTAGGAGATCATCTGTTTCTGCAATGAGATTAGAAATATTTCCCCCTAATTATGACATACTAATTCTGTTATGCTAAATATGGCAAACATATATAGCACAGACAAATGAATTCTGGAGAAACAAATAACTTGGTTTTTTCTTCACATTTCCTAAAACAACAGCATTCTTAAAAATATGATATTGCATCTGATTTAACATGGAATAGTGTTCTCTGAATTTTTGGCTGATATATCTGCTGAAATTGAAATTCTAATTCTAGAATATTTCATATTTCAGGGAAGAATGTTTTGGATGTCTCTGCAAATAATGTTATGAATATTATTAGTACTTGATTTCAGGAAATTCAAAATTTTCTTAATGCAAATTATACCTCTAATTAACTAGAATGATCTAGTGGAAATATAATAATCAGTGCTAATGAACTAATAAGCCATTTAGATTGTGTAACCAGAGTTATTTCACAATATTTAACAATCACCATGTTTTCTTTAGCCTTTAGAACACATTTATAGACAAAAAAATGACTCCTTGACCTTTAAATTATAACATTCTTTGTTTTTTGGCTGAATAATGCTATATTATATAAACTATGACCTCTGATTCCTCAAGATCAATCCAGTAGGTATCCTTATTACTATGTATATTTTATTTTATTTTTTGAGACTGAGTCTTCTTTATTCTCCATGTATTCTTCATGCCAACATGGAAGCTTTGACCTACTCTAAGTAGGGCTGGGAAGGAGGAGAAAAATGAAGCATTTATTTAGGATCTACTTTGTATTAGTTAAAAAACAGGTAGGTGACTCATGGATAGAGCACTGGGCTTCAAATTAGGAAGACCTGAGTTCAAAACTAGCTTTTGAAACTCCCTTTATAATCCTGGGTAAGTCTCAAACTCTGTTTGCCTTAATGCATTGGAGAAGAAAACAGCGTACAACTTCAGTCTCTCTCTCTCTCTCTCTCTTTTTTTTTTTTGTAGGCAACTAGGGTTAAGTGACTTGTCCAGGGTCACACAGCCAGGAAGTGTTAAGTGTCTGAGGTCTGATCTGAATTCAGGTCCTCCTGACTTCAAGACTAGTGCTCTATCCACTGCACTACCTAGCTGCCGTGGGCTTTTCTTTTTAAAGAGACTGAAGTTGCAGGGGGGTGGGGATGGGGGTGGGAGAGGAAAAGAAAAGAAAAACCCATGGATGGTATGGTTTATAGAATCATGAAGATTCAGACATAACTGGACAAGATTGTGTGTCAGGCATGGCTAATAAACATTTTTACAAATATGACTTCATTATACTATTTCAGTATACTCTTTAATACTCCCCTTGAAGGCATGTAACATTGCTACCAGACTTAGCGAGGACTGCCAATTGGCTTAAGTCTTCTGCAGTTCAAAACTCTCAATCTCAAGCAATCTACCACCCTCAAGTCCCATAGTCATAGATACTTCTGTAGTCATAACTATCTCATTTTGCTTATGAAGATGTTTAAACAGCTAGGTATTCCTTTGACATCAAACAAGATGATACAGCCAGTACGGGATGTACTCCATTCATCTTCTCACCTTTTTAAACTTTTTTTCTTATTTTGAATATTTTAATTGCTCTCATCTCCTCAAAATAGGTATACCCTCTGATTTAAATAGAACTCTATCCAGGCGCTCTTATTCTGTGAAGATATTGTCCATAAGCTCCCATAAATCTTCAAAAGGAAATCTAATCAACATGTTGAGATTGGTACTACCTTGGTTTAAAAAAATTGCCCCTTAGCCACACTGTATAACAAACTATACCCTACTATGGCAAAATGAATGGGGGTGTTCACTCTCTTCCCACCTCTGAATTTTTTATCTCAGTAAAAATGTGAAATAAAGCAATGCATATACATAGAAACTTTGGATTGCTTTTAACTTAGTAGCCCACAAAAGATGGAAACCCACAGAGATTAATTGGGATAAGGTAGGACTATCTCTGGTACCACAATACATACAAATGACTTGACAGTCATTTCTTTGGAATATAATTGCCACTCAGTTCCAGAGGAAATCTCTAATTCTATCATTACAGGGATTCCACTAGAGCATGTGGGCTATCCATAGTTATCCTTTGGCATACAACTAGTTGATCTTTTGTTCTTAATCATTTACATTAAGACATCTTTTATGTTGCTTCTTTTGTACTATTCTTGGTTGGCAATTGTGTTGCGGCCTATTAACCCTCATAAAATGCCACTGCACTTCCGTAGAGTAGTCTTCAACAATGTTGTCAGTGAACGTGTAATTCCATGGATCTTAGTCATGCAGCATCACCAGAAGAATACTCTTATTTTTTCTAAATGAGCCTTTGTTTCAAGAAGAAATTTGAAGTCATTAAACATACCACACAATTTTCAAAGGCGATAATCCAGCCTGCTCTTCTCCTTCTGTTCAGTTCTGGGCCCAACTCACTGTCTATGTGCAATGTCTGTCCAAAACATACATACTGATGGGACCAACTCCATCCAACTGCATATTTTAGTCTAAATAGGCATTCCTCATCTATTTATTTTTTTCCAGTGTAGAGAGGCCTAACTCTTTTGGCAGCTTGTAGATCGCACTTAAATGACTCTTTGTGTTTCAAGGCTTGATATAATCAGCATTATGCCATCAAAAGACAACAGCATCTGGAGAACCTTAACATCTTTAGGAAATCCTTTCTCCAGCTGAATTCTGAATAGAATATTCTCCATAATAGTGGCAAATGTTTTTGGCCAACACACTTCATGTTTTATGTCTTGATTAATGTTAATAATTAAAGATAAATAACAGTGTACTGTTACATCTTTTAAGGAATATTATATGATTTTGATATATGCAAAGGAAATTTCTTTGACATAAATTAATATCGAATACTATTAGCACCTATGTTGCGGAATCACTTATAATTATTTCTTTGTTTATAAAACCACAAACAATAGTTTTATTGAAGAACTTATATAGTTTGATATAATCAAAATTTATCAGGGATAAGAGTGATAGACCAAGTAATGATTCAACATTTGGTAGAAAGATCCAAGAAATAAATCATATGAAAAGGAAAAATCCTAATTCTTATCAAAAATTGCTAGTACCTTCATATGTAAGAATTGATCAAACCATAATAATATTTTGAACAAATCAAATACAATTTTTTGGTTTTAATTCCTACCAAAAATATGTAGCACTATTTTTTCAAAAGTTTAAATATTTTAATTATAAAATAGTTATGATACCATGGATTTTCCCTTTAAGTTCCTATAACCTACCTCAGGTGCAAGGTATTCAGGTGTACCACAAAACGTCTTCATCGTAGCTGCATCTGTAATCCCTTCTTTACAAAGTCCAAAATCTGTAATTTTTATGTGGCCATCTTTATCCAACATCAAATTTTCCAACTGTATATTAGGAAAGAAAGAAAGTTTAAAAACTGTCTTTTGTTTTCAATACATATTTCTAGGAGGGGGGAAATGTGGACAAAGTTCACTAAAGTTTTCAGTACTTTACAGATTAAGGATGAAATTATAAAGTTTCTATTTTGTACAGGGTAAAGAAGTATATTATTAAATATTTAGAAATTATTATCTTAGACATCTAAAACAAAGACATTAACTTTAAAAGTCACTTTTATGTAAGTTGTGAAAACTCAAGACTATGAAACTTAGAAAAGTTAAGAATTTTCTCCGTCAAGATCCACTTTTAAGAGATACAGAGCAGAAGATTGTCATCTTATAAATCCCTTCCTATTTTGTACTTCACAACTTTCCCTAAATCATCTCAGTTAGATGAGCATCCTTTTAAAAAAATATCCACAGGATATAGGAATCCAACTACTATTTTTCTAAATCTTTGCTGTTTTTTTCCCCTTTAAATCCAACTTAAACCCAATGCTATATGGAAAGTGGAATTCTGATGCATTTCTTCACATTAAACAAAAATGGATAACATCCATGTTTGACTCATAAGTAAATGTGTGTAGGTACACACACACACACACACACACACACACACACACACACACAGAAGGATTCTGATTTGTTCTTATTACACATATATGAATCACATTTATTTTACACACATGTACACAAACACAGAGTCAAATCTACAGTAAGAAGTGAAAATGTCATTGTGATTCTGTAATTAAAACTATACTTAGGTATAGAATTGACAGATTTAACTACATTAAGGGAAGCAATAAACTCAAGTCATGAGACCTTCTACTCATAAAACCTGTCATTTTGACCTATGATTTTTACTATTCTTGTATTTCAGGGATCCCATCTGGGGACAAAGATATTAGACTGGTTTGCCATTTCCTTCTTCAGCTCATTTTATAGTAAGAAAACTGAGGCCAAAAGGGTTAAGTGATCTTTCTGGAGATCACTCAGCTAGTAAATATCTCAGGATTTGAATGCATGAAGAGGAGTCTTCCTGACTGCAAGCCAAGCACTCTACCTCCTGAGCCAACTATTTGCCCTATGATTTACCTGTACAATTAATGTGTCAGTCAGTAAACATTTATTAAGCCTCAACAATATGCCAAGCAAGGTACTAAGCTAAGAGTGTGGCTAGGTGACAGGGTTAGATCTAAGCTTAAAGAAGGTCAGTTTGATGGTTGAGGGGATGATGAATTCAAGTGGTAAGAAATATATCAGGAAGAACCAGAAGGCTCTTGCAATAGTCAAATAAGGACAATGTTGAAGGATAGGAGATGACATAATGAAAAGATCTTACAGAGGTAAGAACAAGAGATCTCAGCAATAGACTGGATATGGGAAATGAATGCAAGGTATAGAGGAAGACATCTAGTCCTACTTGTAACTGAATAGGAATATCCTTTACAATGTCCTTTATAACATGTTCAATGATCGAAGACACACTGCCTCCTGAGGTAGCTCATTCTAGTTTTTTGACATGACTAATTGCTAGGGAATTTTATGCCTATTGTGATTGTCTATACCAGTCTTAAGGGGCAGGCTCATGATTGTTAAGAGGTAAAATTTTATGTTATAAATAAGGGCTATATTTAACTATCATCATAATTTAGGGGGTTATTATTTATTCTTCATGTTTTCTTTGAGAAGCTATGAGGAAGGAATCTTTGACTTTTAGGGCTTTCATAGGCCCTAAAAAGCAGTAATAATGGATGGTATCAGTTGGGTTAGGTATGGTGGATTTTATGATTCAGATTAAATACTAAGTCATGAGGTAGTTATTCTTAAGAATTCTCTTGCCTGTTCTTCCTCCCTCCAAAACTGTCATATCAGGTTGGAGCAAAGAAGCTATTTATTTGTATCCTTTTGCTTTTACTAATAGAAAAATTCTATCACTATCTGTTTAAGCACCCTATTAAGAAGGTGACCAATATATTTCACCCCCAAGGATTTTTATAATCCTTATTATATTCCTATATTATAGCCTATATAATTACATATATGTAACATATATGTACATATAGGATATATACAGTTATATCCCTAAATAGCCTATATTATATATATATATATATACATATATATATATATATATTATATCTTATTATATTCAAAAACATATTGGTATCTTTGGAATTCTGATTAATTGCTATCACTTGAAGCTAATAGTTATATAGTTTGGGAAGATTATTAAAGCAACATCAATAAATGGTTTCTCAGTCAGCCCTCTCTTCATTTTAGCAGCAAAATATCTGGTAGAAGGCAGAAATTTATGAAAGCAAATATAAAACAAACAATTATAGGGCCTTACCTCTTAACACATGTACTGCAAAACTCTATCAGAGAGAATAAAAGTCCCAAAACTGTTACAATTAGGAAAGAGGGGAGACAGAAGAAACCATGCTCTGAGCCTCAGCTTTGGGGATCCAGATATATAGATACTTCTATTCCTAGGACTTCAAAATCTTTTCAGCAATTAACAAAAGTCTAAATTATAGATATCACCTAACCATGTAGAGTTAGACCATGTATGACTATTCAAGTAATGTTAGAGCTACAAAGAACTTAGAAACATCTTGGGATAAGCAATGGCCATGGCCCAAAAGATTAGAAAATCAATACAAATACAAATTTCAGTGAAGTTTTAGATCAGTTATTTTTCTATAATTTCTTATAAAAATAAATTCTAGTCTTCTGATAAAGCTATCTTATTTATGAAAATGCTATATTGTTAAGATTATCTTTTCTATATATTATTCAGTTATTCACAATGAAATCAATATTCATGGATAAAGTAAAGTTTAAGCAAAAACTTAGGCTTTTTATTAACTTTTTTAAATGATTATAAAAAATACTAAATGACAAAAATAAATCTGTTTTGTAATTATATATATATATATATATATATATATATGATTTCAATGAATAAATTGGCTACAGTAACTTTTTAACCACTGTACATTGCAGTCTATATCAGGATTCTTTATCCATTTTCATTCATTTTCTTTTTATATCATTGTGGTTGATGTAGATTATTCTGCTTTTTTAAATTTATAATTACCTCAAAATGATGTTTCCAGATTTCTATATATATCTCAAACTTTTATTAATGTAATGCTACGTTAGCATATTTGGTCACATTAATGTGCCGCAATGTATTTAATAATTTCCTCATTAGAGAACATTTAGGTTTCTTCAAGTTATTTCTTTTTTTGTAACTACAAATTATGCCACTAGACACTTTCAGGGTATATATTTGCAACATTGAATCTTGGGTCAAAATGTATAGTTATTGTTTCTTTCTAATTGTCAAATTGCTCTCCAGAATGATTTTACCCATTTACAATTCTACAAGAAAGTGAATGAATGTACCATTTGCTCAAATTATACCACCATTTAATTCCACTGCTTTTAATTATTTTTTGCCAATTTGAAAGCTATTAAGTTGTAACTCTCCTTAATTATTAGTCAGATTGAACATCTTTTCAAATGATTATTATTTGAAAAACTCCTTTTCATTTTCCTTCCCTGTCATCACCCCCTCCATGATTTTCTAATCTTATATCTTTTCAAAATCCTTAAAATCTATTTTGGTTGCAATTCAGTAAGGTATATGGTTTAAGCTGTAGGTTTAAATGTATTCCCTGCCAAATTGCTAACCAATTTTCCCAAATAACTTTATTAAGTAATGAATTATTCCTACCATTTTTTTTTCTATATTTTTCAAACACTGATACTTTGTATATATCTGGCTGTGTACATTATGGATTTTCATTTACTACTTAATATATTTTTGTATGGTGAGCTATAATAGATTTATTTCATTTTGCTGTGGAAAAATTAAAGTATAAAAACACTACTTACTGATGTAGATAGATAGCCCCCTCCATGGTCCTTGAAAGTTTAAGTAACTTGCTTACTTAACTAAAGATAACAAAACTGCCCAGTTTCAGAGACAAGATTATTCTTATCTAAGGTTACACCTATTACCAGGCTCATTTATGATCATATCAAACTAATGCATTATGTATTAGTTATAACTTTTTCCTTAAGAACTTGAGGCCTATTGTCATAACAACTTTTTACTCCCTATTTTTATGTGTGAAGCATTCCAATTTGCTACTGTAAAAATAAGATTTCAATGAATTCTTTATGAGGGTGAACCCTTAGTGATCAAGAAATGTGAACTGGCCACTGTGTTTTAGAAAATTCAACTGTTCTGTATCTTCAATGGCAAATGGAGAACAACAAAAAGTGATAAAGTGATAGATTTGAAATTAACAGTTTTTGTTGTTGTCCAGTCATGTCTAATACTTTGTGACCTCATTTATAATTTTCTTGGCAAAGATACTGGAATGATTTTCCATTTCCTTCACTAGATTATTTTACAGACAAAGAAACCCAGGCAAACAAGTTTAAGTGATTTGGCCAGGGTCACATAGCCATTAAATGTCTGAGGCTGGATTTGAATGCAGGTCTTCCTGACTCCAAGCCCCAGAACTCTTCTCCACTCTACTTGGCTGCACCTGAGTTTGAATCCTGGCCCCACTACCAAGAGGGTTAAAACCTCTTTGGGTCAGTTTCTTTAGCTACAAATAGGGGTTGCACTAGATTGTGTTTGAGTCTGTTTTAGCCTAAATCTAGGATCCTATGTAATTATTTGGAATGGTGTGTTATGAGTATAAATATGTATGTATACATATGTGTGCATGTAAATGTATGTATGATATATACGTATTGGTATATGTATGTAAACACAAACACATTTATTTTGTGCCTTTCAAGGTAGCTAGGTGGCATTATGGACAGAACACCAGCCCAAAATCAGGAGGAACTGAGTTCAAATCTGGCCTAGACACTTAACACTTCCTAGTTGTGTGACCCTGGGCAAGTCACTTAACCCCAATTGCCTCAGCAAAAATAAATCAATAAATTATTCCTTTTAAGTGGACTTACCTATAAAATAAAGTCTAAAGCAATATAACCAAAAGAACATGGATACAAATTAAGTATTCCCCAAGATTCTATTTCTTTTTGTCACTTGGTGGTCTCAGTGGATTTAAGAATCATTTCTATGTGATGATTCTTAAGCCAATATATCACAAAGTCACACAATTTGAGAATTAAAAGGGAATTCAATGGCTACATAGTCTAGCCCATACATAATAAGTAGAAATCAAATGTCCTAGAAATTCCCGTTTAAGGAGGAATTTACCATTTAATGGCAAATTGTTCCATTTTTAGACAGTTTTAATAGGAAATTTTTCCCGATGTCAAAGCCTAAATTTGCTTCTTTACAACTTCTTCTCATTATTTGTTTCTGACATCCAAGACCAAAAGGAACATCTTCTTAAATCTTTTTTTCCTCAGGCTAAAGATCACCAGTAGTTCCTTCAATCAATTGTTATATGATATAGACTTAAGGTCACTTAAGGTATGAAGGAGATAATACATAGTATGCAGTTTAGAAACCTTTCCTAACTTTTCCTTTCCTCTTCCCTTCCTTTTCCTTTACAAGTTTGACCATCATACCATTTCTGTCCTTGTCCATAGCATTAATAAAAATTTTAAACATTACACTACTGAGCAAAAATATTCCACAATAGACTTCCTGCCATATTGACTTTAAATCATTAATGATATATCATGAGTCTGATCATTAGACTAATGCTGAATGCAACTTACTATATTACTATCTGATTCACATCTCTCCATTTTCTCTCTAATAATATCATGAGAAACTTTCTTTAAAACTTTGACAAAATAAACTAAATCATAGAATTCTACATGAACTCTTTCACCATCTTCTACAGTGCTCTGATGCAACTAGTCATCCCTTAATCAGGAGGAATATAGTTCTTTCCTAAAAATAATAGTCTATCATTATTTTTTGAAACATCATTGCAGATGTTTCTATTTATTTCTGTAGCTATCTTGTACTACTGTTGTCTGTACTAGCTATACAATTCAAAAAATCCAAAATGCTGAAATAATTAAATTAGTAGAGAAATAATAGAACAAGATAAAGAATGAAATGATGGGAGATTTTTTACATGTAACTATATAGGCATATTATATTATATAACATAAAAATTCTTGAAAAATCATTTGTGACTGATACTTTTGTGAAGCAAACGCATTATAATAAAGTAAAAAACTGGGGTGCTTTTTAATTGAAAAGAATTATTTGGTATTTCATATTTAGCATAAATTAGCACTAGCTCATTTACCCATTTTATAGACCTTGATTTTCATAAGCTTATTTGTTTACAGTATAGTACAACACATGCTTTTACATCACTAAGGACTGGTACATAAAGGTGTTGGGAGTATAACTTTAACATATTCTAAAAGTACTTTAACAAAGATCCTCAAATGCTTCTGAAGGAACAAACCAACAGCAACATACTATATAATATTATTAGTATCTAGATGTTTTTAAAATGTTAGGACTTTCAAAAAATCAAATGCTCAAACCCAACTGAAACTAAAATTAAGATTATATCCTATTTAAACATCATGATTTACTATAAATGTTTCTTTGTAAGTATAGTATTTCATATGAAATCCTGAAATAGAAATAATAATCTTAAGAGCTTTACCAACCAATAAATGAATCTAGTTAATTTTTAAGCAAATGTATATTATTATTCTTAATGATAAGCATTTATTTAAAAAATTAAACTTTTTTCTATTGATCATATAGTTAGGAAACATTTATTTGCACATCAAATATTCAGAAATTCAGAAGCTGCCTTCATACTAGTGAATAAAACTGTATGTTCTATGCTGTGAAACAAATTCTACAAGCAGTTTTTTTCTCAAAATCAAATCTGTTTTCAAAACTGTGTAACTTTGTAATTACTTTGCGTTTGTCCCCATAGTCTCTGAAAAAACAAAATTTGATTACTTTTTTTTTTTTTTTTTTTTTTTTTTTACCTTGAGATCACGGTACACAATTTTTCCGGAATGTAGATAGTCCAAAGCGGAGACAATTTCTGCACCATAGAAGCGTGTGCGGTCCTCAGAGAACACCCGCTCTCTCGACAAATGGAAAAACAGCTGCAGGGTAAACAGCAGGGACAGGATTGTAATAATTACTGATTTAGTGGGGGAAATTAACACAAACATAAAACACCTCTCATCACCATATTGTGATGATAGATAGTGTACTCTCAGTGGACACTCAGCACTCTTAGACAGCAGCTGGCTTATCTTTTCCAGGTTTCCAAGGGGAGACTGCGAGCTGTTAAATCAGCGTTTTAATCAATATACCAATCTTGTTTAAGGCATTCTGTTTGCTACCCATTTAACCTTCAGTTACCAGAGGAAAAAAGTGTATATTGTCATCCTGTATCTCTTCTTATTTTGTCTCTTACCATTTTCTTATTAGGATGAGATATTGAATCATATTATTAAAATAACTGAATGTAAATAGGGTTATATGATTTTTTAGTTGATTACTTAATTTACTTTTCTACTAAACAGGAAAAAAACTGGCATTCATCTGGACACTGCTTAAAAAGTGAATTAGAAAAATCAAAAAGTTCATAATGGAATCAGTAAATAACTTCTCAATGACCTACTCATTATACTACAAGAAAATAAACTCCCCTAAATTGTGACTTTTAAACTTCATTTTAGTGATCTGCAAAATAGCTACACAGAGCAAATTTTTTGCTATTCCTGTTAATTTGGTATTCAATGTTTATTCTTCTCATTTTGAAAATGTACTACTTAAGTTATCCATTCCTTAAAAACAATAATTGGCTAATATTTTTTAAAATTATCAACCAATATAAAAGTTCACTTTAAAACTAGTCCACTTCTAATACATATCAATTAAAAACATAAAAGCTTTTTCAGAGTCAAATATGATTTAAATTTATTCAATATGACAATGGCAGACTTATTTTTAAGTACTTGTTTTATAGATAAGCAAGTTGTTTACTGATATGCATTAGAATTCATCCATTTCTGTCTGTCTGTAGACATGACATTAAAAAACTACACCAAAAATGAAAAATTCTGCTAATCCAGATGTTCTCAGGATTTGATGTCAGATAAAAAATATTATGGCAATATGATTCAATTTGATTTAATTCAAATAAGCAAGGTTTATTGATTGATTGTGTGTGTGGCACTGAAGGAAATGCAAAACCAAATAAGCTATAGTCCTTGCCTTCAGAGAGTTTATAAACTTTTTTCTTCTCTTTTCACTGCATTATTTGATTTTATATAGACATAATGAATGAATAAAGTCCATTTTCGCATTTTGTATTGGCAGGACTTAAAAGGAGGCAAAACTAGCATCATGATAAAATTTTAGGAAAACCAGGCTAGCATCACTTATTCAAAAAAGCTGCCTCATTCATTATAATAATCATTCTTTTATATTTTAAAATATTGGAGATGGGTAGGAAGGGTAGGGAAGACAGTTTTTAAAAGTTCTATACATTGATGAAAATAATCCAGAATCAGTAAAAATAACTTCAATCTGTTCTGTTTGAAACCTCACTTAAATCGCTTACCTTTGTATTTACGATCCCAGACAATCTAGCTTGAATCTGCCTTTCATCCATGCATTCAACAACCATTTATAAATGCATGCCACTGTATGCAAACTGTATTACAGGAGTTAAAGAAATGACCTCTGTCTCCTTTATACCTTTATTTGTCTTTCCTTTTCTAGACAAACTTTCAATTCTATTTAGACTGGTCTACTTATTATACATAGTATATGTCTTTTATAGTAACTTCTCCCTGATATTGCTGGGTTTTTTTTTAATTCCCTCCACAAAAAAATGTCCAAACACTCTCCTCTTTGTCCATTGAACATTTTCATTCTTAGTTCAAGTACCAACTTCTATTAACAATACTTGCTTTTCCCTTGAATGTATATACTTTGCTTATACCACTCATTCAACATTTATTATTTACTACTTGAGTTAGGTGGGGTTTTGTATATTTTGATTTTTTATCCATCATTTTCCCTATAAAATATATATATATATAATTTATCCCACAAAAAACATGTGATAAATATAATGTTAAGTACAATGGGCCTGCCATTAAAGGACCTATATTTGAATGTCATTACTCCCATTTACTCTGTCTCTAAGTCTCTGGTAGCCTGAGGTTTTATTTAGCACAAATAAAAATGTGCAAAGCATTTTACTCCTTTTTATTCCTTGATAAAACATGTGAATTAATGATCTAGATGGTTAACTGAGTTGATCACTCATCAATAATGTTAGGATTCCTAAGAGGAAACACAGTGAGCAATCTCAGCACAGTAAGACTTGCTGCACATCAAGAGCACTTATACCACTTTGCCATCGTGCACCAATTTTCCTGAATCCATTAGGTAAAATGTTTTGTCTTCTTATTGCTTCTACAGTCAACATGAGGCATCAAAAAATTGGCCCTTGAAATCATCTTCTCACCCAGTACAGTAGTCAATGTCTCAAGGTTGAAATCAGTTTTAATTGATCTCAACACTGACTGGTATCAGATGAATTTTTTGGTTTTGGTTATCTTAAATAATTAAATTTCATGAGATGCTGGCATGTTGCCACCAAAGAGATACCCTTGGTGGGCAGTGAAAAAGAAAAATGAGAAAAGGAGAGATTTCAATCAACTCTTATTGTCTTTTTGAGAGTCACTTCATCTCTCTAGGCTTCAGCATCCTTACCTATAAAATGAGGGATGATTAATATCTGTCCTATATTATATATCTCATAGTAGCAATAGGATCAAATCAATAAATATTTTACAATTGACTACAACACACAAGGTACTGCATGGATTTGGGATAAAGTAAAGTAATGAATGTTAACATCCATATACAAATAGTTATTGTCATTAATCAGTATTCAATAAATATTTCTAAGATGAGTGCTACATAAATACATTATGGAAAAAATATATTATAGTTAATAAGCATTTATATCTGGAAAAATGGAAGTGTTCCTTTCCAAACTCAAGAGGAAATATATATGTCTGATCCTCTTACAATACCTGCTACAGAAATAATTAAAAGTAAATTTCCAAGACTATCAAGAAAGCTGGAAAGAAGTTTTAAAACAATTTCTCTGATAAAAAGAACAAAAGGAAATAAGTAGTTTTCATATGGAAAGAAGCTGTCTGATTGAAGAAAAGACCATATTCTGTGTTCTTGTTGCTTCTACCAGTGGAAGGTAGGAAAAGGATAGATAAAAAACTTAAATGAATTATGCCCTTCCTTTATAGTTTCACAACATAGAAAGATGAGGACCTAGTCAATGACAAAGAAAAAAAAAGTTACCTGAAATGACTTGATGCTGAGCTTCTGAAGAAATCTGAAAATCTTGCTAAACTTTGACAGTTTTTTACTTACAAACAAGAATTTTAACAAATTAAAAAACAAAAAAAAAAAAAATTCTGTGTTCAAGATCACAGAGAAAACCAAGTTTAAATTAAAAATCAAAGATCTGTAACAATATGATTGTATTTGTTGAAAGTTTTCTTTATTTGGGGAGTTACAGGTATGCTCTACCATATTTGGTTGGTATCAAATGACTTTTAGTAATCCACAAATAGTCAATGACAGAGGGAGATTCTTTTTCACATATGTTATAAATGTAAAAATCATAAATGTAGCTAAATAACTAAAAAGCATACAAATAATTTGAAAAATCCACTTGGACAATTTGAAAGTAATTAAGCAAGATTGAAAATTATATATTAAACATTTATTTAACAAATACTATGTTATGAAGCAATACTTAGGAGTGGCTAGAAAACTATAGCTCTAGATAATTAATTTAATTTTTCAATGCCCTAGGTAACTCTCTAAGAATGTTTAAATTATACAGAGTTGATACGAAAATGCATTTTCTACTTTAAGCATAAGTATAAGCTAAATTTCATATGCTATATGTGTGTTACATGTTAAAAGGAACTCACAAATGTTTCTGCATAATAAAAATTAAGGTAGAAGTTTTAATTTTAAAATGTTTGTATTGGAAGGGCCACTCCCCAATCGATAAATAATTGAAAACTATGATTTATGCCCAAAGGGCTACCCTAACAATATACTACAAGGCAGATATCCCAAAAGAATTTTTTAAAAAAAAATAATCTACATATACAAAAATGTTTATAGCTGTTCTTTTCTTCAGGACAAAGAATTGGAAATTGAGGGCATGACCATCGATTGGAAAATGGCTAACTAAACTGTGTAGGTGACTATGATGAAATACTATTTATCTGTACTATGATAAAATACTATTGGTCTATAAGAAATGATGAGCAGGACACTCTCAGAAAACCCCTAAAATCCTCCAAGAAATCATGCAAAATGAAATGTACTACATACAGAGTAATAGCAATGTTGTGGGATGATCAGCTATAAATGACTTTGCTATTCTCAGCAATACAATAATCCACAACTACTCTGAAAGACTTATAATTAAAAATCCTATCTATACCCAGAGAAGAAACTGATTTTGTCTGAATACATGAATCATAATTTCTCTTTTTTTTTTTGTTTAATCTTATTTTTCTTGAGGGTTTTTTGGGGGAAGGATTTTTTCCTACAACAGAACTTTTATGGAAATGTTTTGCATAATTTCATATGTGCCTTCTCAATGGCAGAGGAGGATAAGGTTGGAGGAGGAAACAAAAGAGAATCCGGAACTCAGGTTTTTTTTAAAAAGTAAAAAAAAAAAAAAAAAACAGTTTTACATGTAATTGGGAAAAATAAAATATATTAAAATGAAAAATATTAATAAAATATCTGTATTGAATAAATACAGACCTGATGTCCTATAATATATGCAGTTCAAATGAAAAAATGAGTTCACCTAGGATTTTGCCTTTAGAATTTTCAAGTTTGGGGGCAGCTAGGTGGCGCAGTGGATAGAAGACCATCCCTGAAGTCAAGAGGACCTGAGTTCAAATCTGTCCTCAGATACTTAACACTTCCTAGCTATGTGACCCTGGGCAAGTCACTTAACCCCAAATGCCCCAGGGGGAAAAAAAAGACTAAAAAGAATTTTCAAGTTTAGGCAAAATTTTAAATGGATTATGCTTGTCTTAGTGTTCTCAACAATAAAATGGGGATAATAATAGTACCTACTTCAGAAGGTTATTGTGAGGATAAAATGAGATACTCATAAAAAACAAGTAACATAGTGCCTGGCAATAGTAAGTAATCAATAATAATAAAAATTCTACTTCCTTTCTTTTCCATTCTTCAGGTATTGTTTGTTCTGATCTGAACTTAATAAGCTATTGTACTTCAGCCTGTTCCATCATGTCCAACTCTTTAGTGCAAATAAATGGTGAGCAAATTACTATTTTTGCAAATCTGTTTATTTGATCATAAATCAGAATGTTTACTGTGACAATAAATTGCTATACTTAGAATAGTAATCCTGGTTCTTTTTAAGTCCAGCACAATGCAGGGCATTTTACAACTAATGTATATTTGCATTTCCCCAAATTCAGAATTATTAAAAATTTTAGTCTAAATTGATTTTATTTCTGTAAATCTTTTGTAATAGCTTAATAGTCACCATCCAGAGAATTGTACAATATGTTTAATACAAGTCTCATTAATTTCAATGATTAGATTCATTATCATAATATTGATTGAGCTAGGATGTTGAGTATCCTAAAGACAACTAATTAATTAAGCAATAAGGCACAACAGTCTGTGCAATAATGCTGATTAACACACCCCTTGGGCCCACAGAAAGACCCAAGGTGAAGCGGAATAGCTCTAATTGAACCTAAGATAGAATGAATAAACATGACTGTCCCATGTAGTTTCAACATTATTACTTATTCAACATAGTGAAAATTAAAATTATTATTTCTATGACTAATAAAAGTATTCTTACAGTTTTAAAATAACCCAATGCAACAGTTCTCTGGCTAATTTCAGAAAATATGTTTTATTATCCATTCATATTCTGACATACATTATGCAAAACAAAAATCAGTATTAAAAAAAACACTTTATCTAACTTTAAACTTTATTTTTAAAAGCACAATTTTAGTGAGGAGTTTAATAGGAAGAATGTTGCCTTTCGAGTTCAAAACTTAGCTTTTTTTTGCTGCTTAATAGTCAATTTAACCCTGAACAAGTGTTTGTCTTTCCTTGGTCACAATTTTGGGAAAAATGAATGGCAGGATTAAATGACTTGTAAGGTAATATATCTATGAAGCTTTGAGTTTCTCATCCTAATAAGAAAGACAGATATTACTGAACTGCTTAGGAATTAAAACTGCTTTGAGATTTAAATCAGGCCCGTAGGGAAGATATGAGGGAATTTCAGGAGTCCTAGATCACATCTGAGTTTCTGAGCTCAATTGGAGGTTTGATAAATAATAGTTTCAAACTATAGGTTATAATTCTTGAGCCTTACATCTACCATCCTTTCTCAAATCATGAAAATGCTCCAAGGCAGTAAAAAGAGATACCATCTCCCAAATATCTCATTGACAATCATATCACCTTTATTTATTTTATGATCTTTGTCAGTTTTTTTTCTTTTTTTAATGATGGAAGGTAGAGGGCAAGAAAGGGGTAATATTAATGCATGAAAAATTAAATGCAATGTGATATATTGTAAATAAGTTCTATCACGTTAAACTAAGAAAAAAATTATTATTGATTTTAAATTGGAAGAATTTTAAAACATACATAGCAAAGCAGTTATAAGAGGTTCTTTGTAGCTTAAAAATACATTTACACTATATAATAGTGCAAGATTATTTCCTCAAACAAATGGAAAAAAATAAAAAGAGGGGAAATGTTATTATTTTAAAAATAAGTAATAAAAAATAGACTGTTTTCTGTATTTTTATTCACAAATCTTCAACATTTTAAATAAATATTTTAATTACCAAAAAGGAAAATGAAAATAATTCCTGTGACATCTTTAATAATGATCTTGGATAAGTCAAATGACATCTCAGGCAACTATAAATTGTTTAGAAGGAGATTTCTTTATTGGGAATCAAAAGACCAGATTCTTTTTTTAAAAAATACAGAACTAAAAAAAAATTGGGCCATTTAGTGCCAAATTTAATGATTATTACAATTTTAAAACTAATGCCAAAATGTCAACAAATAATGGGCACACAAAAGACATCACTGTAGTAAATTGAAAGAATTAAACTGAAAAAGGGGAAAAACTAAAATCACCTCACAGTTTTATGTAAAATGTGCATTTGATTATTATTTGGGTCCAATAAAATACATTCAACAAAAATGTGGAAACTAAAGTAAATTTTATCTCATAAAAGGTGACGAATTTTTCTGTAAGATTAATTTGCTGCAAACCTCTGATAATGGCTTTGATAATCTATTAAGTTTAAGCTTAGAATTAGAATGATATAAATACTAGAAATCTGGAAATTCTAGAAGACAATTTCCTAAACTGTTTTCACTCCCTCTTCTGGATTGAAAATGGACTCTTTTTAAATTAAAGCATACATACATATGGCACGAATTTATGAATGACAGTGAGTTGCAACAGCTATTCCTTGTGCCCAATGATGAATTGCAATGATTTTCCAATAAAAAAACAATTCATTCCATATCTGTATACTCCCAAATCAGATACAAACCTTTATGTGGGTTTTTATCAAAATGTCTTCTTCAATAGTTTGGCTATATCAATTACCATTTTTTCTAGGTGGCATAGAATAAACAAAAATTAATGTCAGAATATTTTACTTGCTTAATTTTACTTTTTCCAAATTTAGTCAAACTTTTTTTTCCAAACCATATTCATTGATAGATGTCATTGGATGTTAATGAAACAAAACTGCATTTCTGGAATCCCTAAATTAAAGCATTGTTTTATATTGCTTTTTATTTTGCTAAATGTATATCACCATGCTAAAAGTTTCTGGGCAGTAAATCCATTCAATATTAATTCAAGTTGAATATCAGGAAGTATAAGATATATATGATATTTCATTTTGTAAGAGCCTTTTTTTAAAAAAACTCAGTGACCGACTCTGAAGAATATATTACAGTTGATTCGCTATTTTCATAATCCTTTTGGCTTACACAATAAAATTCTGACCAGACTCCTAAAATATTGTTAATAATTATAGTAGCCATAGCATAGAGTTATATGCTATAAAAACTCTTGATAATAGATATAACATATGAATTGAGTAGAAAGTTTAAAATGATAACAATAGATAAGAAATGGATTTTAATTTTAAAATCACTCAAATCATACCTTCATAAATTACTAAGTAGAACTAGAGCTCCTACTACCAGCACCTCTATCTTGCAAAAAGTTAAAGTGAGATGATTTTAGTTCTTTCAAAACAAATTGCCAGCCAACTAATGAAAAATGTGAAGAAAAATGAGAGGATCTTAAGAGGGAAATGAAACTAAAAATCATGTCAAAGATGAAAATTTTTCTATGTGAGTTAATAATGAATCTACAGAGATAAAATGTACACAAAGATAATAATAAACTTCAAGAAGCATTTTGAATGTATTCCATACAATGGAAATAGCAATATGACTAATTCATCATATTCATTCACTCATTTGAAAAACATTTTAAGCTCTTACTATAGGTCAAGCACTGTGCTATGTGGAAGGGATAAGAATACAAAATTAAAAAGGTCTCTTCCCTCACAAAATGTTGTTAGAGTGGAAAATGTACATAGAGAAGCAAATGCAAAATACATATAAATTTCATCAAAAGCATTTTGGTGATATGGGAAAAGGAGATCACAAAAAGCCTTTTATAGGATGGGATATCAGAGCTTGAAATTAGGTAGAATAATAAATTTATGAAGTAAAGTAAGTGTGAAAAGAGTCTGTTCAAAGACACAAAGGTAGGAGAAAGAATACCATAAATAAAGACTAACAGGTATGCCAATTTGGCTGGAATGTAGTGGATAATAGAACTGAGTAATAATAAGCCTGGAAACGTAGGGCCAAGTCAGATTGTTAAACTCACTAAATGTAAGACAAATGAGTTTGTACTTGATCTGATAAGTAATGGGGCTTCTGGAACTTGGAATGAGATGGGCAGAATAATCAGATAGCTTTCTGGGTGGGATTTAGACTAATAAGGGGAAAGGCTAGGAGTAGGAAAACCAAGTTATAAGCAATTTCAATAAACTGAATTCCAGCTTTTCCTTTTACAATATTTATCCTCATGTAAGGCTCTTTTGTTTTTGTTTGTTTCAATTTCATTTGCAAAATGAGGGAGTTGGATTCAATGATTGTTAAAAGTCCTTTCCCCATCACTAAATTTATAATCCTATGATACTCTCTACAAAAATACCCTCTCTATGATACTCTCTAAAAATAACCAAATGAATTTGCACAATCCTTCTACGCACACTCATCATGTGAGATTCTTGTCCATGTTCTTCCAAAAGTTTACCAGAGGGATTCCAATCACTGTAGGCTGACAGTTCAGTACTCTAGCTATCTATTTCCCTTCACCCTTTTCACAAAATCACTTCATTTTTTTCTTCTAAATTTTTTTTTCTCCTACAGTGATACAAACTTCATCAGAGATTTATAGGAGCAAGTATTACAGCTGCAAGTAGATGTACTACTATAAGCAAGTTCTCAGGGAAGCTTTCTTCACACACACACACACACACACACACACACACACACACACACACACACACACCATTTTTTTTAATAGTTGTTTTCCTAGAACCACTCTTCCTAATAATATAAATACTGACTTAGTTACAAAGCATGATATATTGTACTTCCTATTTCTATTGTGGACACTGTATTTACTATAAAGAATGGAGGGAAAGGCTATTTGAGAAACGGAAGAAAGCTGCTTGGAAACTATCACCTTTTGTCATCCATTGTTACTACCTTAATTTGTCACTTTGATCAATTTTTTATCTAGACTATTTCAAGTTTTTTTTTAATTATTTAAATCTTTTGTTTTTACAATTCTCCTTTCCTTACGGATAGTTCTGAGAGAAAAACAGTGCTCAAATAAAAATGCTAGATAGACAAACAGTTCTAAGAGGACAGTATAAGCAAAGCCTCATAGTCAATGTATTAAGCAATGATAAAAATGGTTGCACTGCATTGTTTTTCAGAAATTAACTTACACATGCCCCTTTTTAAAACTTTGAAGTTTATTTCTGGGAAATTCTAAAACTTACTTTGAGAACTATGAAATAATTGTATATTAATTATTGGTATCATTTTACAAAAATGTGGATGTAGGGTTTCTCACACTATAATAGAGATGAACCATTATACACATGAATTTGACTAGAGATGTCAAAGAATGCGAACAGAATCTTGCATTAGATGTTGTACATGGAAGCCAGAAGCAGATGAAGGTAGGAACCAACAAGGAAAAGAAGCAGTCAAATGGAACACAGGGGAAAATAAGAAAAGCTGCTTACTTTTAAGTTCAGTTGAGAGCAGCTGAAAAAGAGGAGTCCAGGCTCAAGAGTATCATTGCATCATTGAAGTAAAGCTGACTGAAGAAAGCAGATTCATTGTTGCTCATCACCAAATTCTGGTACTTGATTTTTCCAGATTTCTGAGGACAGTAAACGTCTGGTTCTTTTCTCCTCTCTCCCTTTTACCACTCCTATCTCCTCATTACCTTTTTGCTGTTATTCTTCTCTTTTTGCCCTCATCTGGGCTTATCTTGGCAAAGATTCTGGAGGAGTTTGCCATTTCCCTTTCCAGCTCATTTTACATATGAAGAAACTGAGGCAAACAGAATTAAGTGATCTGCCCAGGGTCATACCCACACCCACATACAGTGTCAGAGGTCATATTTGCATTCAGAAAGAGAAATTTCCTAGACTTCAGACCTATACACTGGCGCTTCTTATTCCCTCAAGGAAAGTGTTTGTGGTCCTTAACCACAATTTCTTAAGGGATCTCACTATCATTTCAAGTATAATCTCTAATTAAATGACTCAGAAATCTTGACCTTCATTCCTGATCTGTTTCCCAAGATCATATATACATCTCCAGCTATAAGACATTCATACTATCTATCATTCTGCTTTTTTAGGCCTATCTAACACTACTCCATTCCATATACTCTAGCTCATTATCCTCAATGTATGGTTTGTTATAGGCTCATCATCTTTCTTAAGTACTCTACCCCCATTAAATTCCTAAAAAACTTTCAAAACCCATCCTTATAATTGATTGTCTTTCTGTCTATACTGTCTTCCTACTCAGTTTATCTGCCAGAATAAAACCACACCCCTGATTGTGCCAGCCTCAGTATCAAAAGCCCCCTTTTTTTCTCTCTATTGCTTATGTGATAAAGTCCAAACTCCTTTACTACTCAAGGTCCTCACTGGATGTGTCTTACAGCCAAGCTACCAAACTATTTCTGTTCTTACAGAGTCAAACTTCAAGAATCATTTCTTCTATTCACTTTTCAATTTCTGGCATTTAACTGAACTGCTCCTTCCAAAGTTTGACAATGACCTCTTAGATGCTCAGTCCAAAAGCCTTTTCTCAGTTCCCAATTTATTTGACCTATTTGCATCTTTTTACATAATCAATCATCCCAATTACTTGAACGACCTCTCTTCCAATTTTCTATGACAAGGTTCTCTCCTTCCTTTCTGACAATTCATTGTGATTCTCCTTTGCTAGATGATCTAACTTGTAGTCACCACTAAGCAGTCATGCTACAATGGTCTGCACTAAGCGAGTTTCTCTTCTGTCTTTCTACACTTAGTGACTGTTCTCTGTAATCATCTCAGTTCACATCATCTCTATATGGAAATCTTTCAAATTTATATATCCAGCATCTCGAACTTAAGTTATATTTTACCAGCTGTCTGCTAGACATCTTCATCTATACCCTATATTCAAAATGTTAATAAAAGAATTCATATTTCTCCCCAGAATCTACCTTACAAATTCCTAGTCCTGTTAACAAAACTATCACCTTTTGTCATCCATTGTTACTACCCTAATTTGCCACTTTGATCAATTTTTTACCTAGACTATTTCAAGTTTTTTAAAAATTATTTAAATCTTTTGTTTTTACGATTCTCCTTTCCTTATATATTTCTACTCAACTCCCTCTGATAGTTATTCCTTGTAACAAGAAATAAAAAAGAGAAACTGCAATTCAGTAAAATTAACCAATACATCAAACAAGTTCAACATTATACTGAATATTTTGCACCTATAGTATTAGTATTCTAACTGCAATGATGGAAGAGACCTATATTCACAATCACACACACATATAGACACACACACATCATATATAGACACACACATGCATACATACATATTTGAGTAGAATCTTAATAATGCTGCTGCTGTTG